>NW_027186442.1:4986324-5031065 GCF_028583685.1 Petaurus breviceps papuanus | reverse complement strand
TCTTTCTTTCTTTCTTTCTTTCTTTCTTTCTTTCTTTCTTTCTTTCTTTCTTTCTTTCTTTCTTTCTTTCTTTCTTCTTCCCTCTTTCCCTCCTTCCTTCCCTTTCTTTTTTTCTTCCATTCTCTCCTTCTTTCTCCAACACCATATCACTAACTGCATGCTGACCACAATGAATGGAGATAATTTAGAACTTGCCCAGTATTTCACTGGAAAATAGAACTTCCAGATTGCTGAGGCACTTGTCAGGGAGTTCTAGGGGCTCTGACCCTTGTTTGTAAGAGTCTTGGAACAGAGCACCTTCATTCCTTAATTATTCATTCATTCATTTATTTATTTATTCTAGCTAGAACAACAACCCCACCAGAGTCCTGATTTTTCTCTTTCAGTTCTTACATACTGGTATGATAAACAGTGGATGGAGAAAAAAGGAGAAAGTAAAAATTTAAAATAGTCAAGGAAGGAAAGAGTAAGTCTTTAAAGAGAATGCTAGGAATGACTCACGATTATGTAGTGATTTGAGGTTGACAGAGCCCAGCAACAACCCTGTGAAGGAGCACCTATCATTATGCCCATTTTACAGATAAGGAAAGGAATAATCAGAGAAATCTGGAGACTTGCTGATTGGTCATGTAATATAGCCAGTGAGAGGCATCAGAACTGAAGTCTCCTCTGACCCAATGGATTGTAAGCTCTTTGAAGGCAGGGACTGTGTTTTGCCACTTTTCCGTATCCCCAGTGCTTAGCATGATGCCCGGCTCATAGCAGGCATGCTTAATAAGTGTTGATTGATTGACTCAAGTCCAGAGCTCTTCCCACGACAGCCTGCTGCTTCAGCTCAGTGTGATTTGTGGTGTAGGTGCATTCGTTTTTAACTCTCTGGTTTTGTACACTCAGTTTGGGGAATGCTCTGTTCACTAAGTGGGCGATGCCAGCTTTGTGGGGGAGATAGATCTGTTATCATGGCTTCCTATAATTATTGCTGCCGTCTATGGTACTTAGAGAATAGACTGTATCAAAGCACATTCTAACTGTTTATGACAGGAGTTGGTCAAGTTCTGCTTGAAAGGAACACGATCTCCCCTTGGAAAGAAGGCTTGCATATACTTAACCTCGTGTTGTCTTCCATCTCTATATGAAAGCAGACAGCCTGCTGTTGGGGAGCAGCAGAGCCTAGCATCCGGCCAGGACTTCTGCTCTTTGTAGAACTTGCACCCCACCCGGGCCAGCCAGGGCCGACTTTACCCAACTGATGTGGTTTTTGTTTGGGAGTTTTACTCAATTCACATCAGAAAAGACCTTAGCTTATTAGGCCTTCTTGTTTCTTTCTCAGCCCGACTTGAGGTTTCTCAGAAAGCTAGCTCCTTTTAAATAAAGCAAGGCCACTGAACAGTTTCTCTGCCTAACTGTGGGTGTAGGGGAAGGGGCAGGGTAAGAGTCCTGGATTATTTAAGGCGGAGGTCTTGTGTTCAAAGAATGCCTGTTCGTTACCTCACTTTGTAAACCTGAAAGGGCTAAATAAGCATCTGCTATTATTATTCGATGTGTGACTATAGCCAAATCACTAAATTCTCTGGGCCTCACTTTTCTTATCTGTAAGAAGAGATGGTTGGACCAGAGATCTCTAACTTTACCTCAGGCTCCTATGGACTTCCCAAAGCTCTTTAGCTTCTCTGATATGATTAGTATTTAAGGCTTGATAAATGTTCTTAGTCATGTTGTACACCATCCTGTCATCAGAGCTGAGCAGGTAAAGTTATCTATAATCTTTGAGGCTTTTGCTGGTTCTGCTCCCCAGGACAAGAAATTGTCACAATCATGGTAAGGAGGCACCCAGGATGCGGCTGCTATGAGCTTTATTGGACCACTGCCTTTCCTCCTCATTTCTGTTTTTAATTGATTGCTGGGCTGCTTCAATAGTTTAGTATAATTAGCTTTCCTCCCTCCTTTTGTTTTCCTTTAAGTCAGCCTGGGACAGAGTGCTGCTGGGCGATATTTTTTTGATCAATTTAAATACCTGAAAATATTCTATTTCAGTGGTTTTTGTCCCTTTGTGATTTCTGTCACTTGAATTGGGCTGTTTGCTTAAGTGTTTTTAGTGCCTGTGTAATTAGTAGCTGGAATAGAGTCATTAAATTTCTAGTAACCCCTGTTCAGGATATGCAGTCTGGTGTAAAAAGGGAAGAGGGCCACTGTATTTGCATCCTTCGCCCCTTTTCTTATCAGGATGCATTGAACCTCTCTCTTCAAATTAATATAGAAAACCTGAGTGTAAAAAATGCTTCACATAGGTTAATTGCATACCCATGAAATGTAAGCAGTTATTTATAGAAGGGTATGCTTTTATGGCAGAAAGCAACATAGGTACGTGTGTGCATTTAGCCCGGCATTGGTGCATTTTCTCAGTCCCTCAACACTCACTTTACCACTGACACCCATTGTAACCCAGGCAGGTTGCTTGTCCCTTTCTGGGTTTGTGTTTCTTCATCTGTAAAATTGTGGATAAAAAGATCATAGATTTAGAAATAACCTTAGATAAAATCTAAACCAACAATTTTATTTTACAGATAAGGAAACTGAGGCATAGGTTAAGGGACTTTCTCAAGGCCACATAGGTTCTAAGTAGCAGAACAAGGATTGGTTGGATGAAATCACCTTGGAGGCTCTTGGCAACTTAGATCATCTGTGTTCTCTGATTTGAAGGTCACTCTCAGCTTGGACATTTCTCTGTACTGTGAATCCAGCTCTGACATTTTTTATTCTGTGATTTTTTTAGGTCCTTTCCTCCTCTGACAGTTTATGTTTTAGGATTCTTAGGCCCTTTCTAGCCCTGATGGTCTCTATTCTGTGAATCTAAGTAATTTTCCAGCTCCAACATTCTAGGTACCATGTTTTTAGCATTTTATTGTTTAGGATCCCTCTCAGCTCTAAAAATTCTAATTAATGTGCATTCTCAGTATATGTGGTTTATAATCTACAAACATGAACCTCTGTTACTATGTATTACACGAACAGTGCTATATGGAATGATTTCTTATTGAATCTGTGATGCATATTTTTAAAGGAACCTCCGAGTTCTTTGCATGTCCTGTTGTTAGGAGATGGAAAAGAGATTGTGAAACTGCATTGCATTTTTAAAATCAGCAAATGGTCATCAGCCAGAGTGATTAATAGATAGGGCTGTGAACTTCAAGGTCTAACACAAGAACACACAGGATTCTAGCTCAAGCAAGCAGACGTGTTTGCATTTAATAGAGGGAGCCAGTTTTAGTCATTAGTATATACTAAAATCACAGAGCAATCTTGTAAAGTTAAATTCAATTTACTTTTCTACTGAAATTGTGCTTACTGTATTATTTAACTAGTCTGGGGTTTCTTGGCATGAGTTGAAGCAACAATAAAGATAAAAGAATACCTGTAAGTAAATAGTAGGGTTTAACAGTAGAATATAGTTTTTTCCTCCTTCAATTATATCCCAGTGTTCATTTTGTGTTGGTTTTATAACCAGAGCCATCCAATGGGAAGCAGCGGATTAGACCACCCTTGATGTGAAAGCTTGATGCAATTAATACAGTCTGTCTCGAAAGCGGCATTATTTCAGAAAGTTCTGTGTTAATGATATGGTGTGTGTTTCGCACATTTCATGCTAGAAGTGAGCTGGAGTTTCATTCCGGACTGGGTTTGATTAATACTGTAGGATCAATGGAAAACAAAACGGGGATGTGAGTGGAGATTGTAGACTCATCCAGCCCCAGTCACCTCACTCAAGTCCCTGGACAATGCCGCGTCTTTGCTTCTCTCTGAGGCAGATGTCAGATCCACCCAGATTGGGCTTTAGATCCTCCTTTGAGTCATAGAGAAAGGGGGGGATGGAGGGCGGGAGAAAATATGTGCATGTTTAAAGACAAAAGAAATACATCAGCATTGAGATCATGGCTAATTATTTTTTTTCTTTTTAGCATCTTGCAAAATAATTTTTGTTGAAGGATCTCTCTATCGGAACAGATTATTTGAAAATATAACATTTCACTAATTCATTTGAGAAGTATTTCCTGAATGCCTACTGTGTATTAGATCTTTGTATACCTATCATGGGATATGCAAAAGTGAATGGTGTGGTCCCTGCCGTCAAAGAGTGTACCCTCTGGCAGGGGAGAGAAAGCCCCAAACCCAAGTAATTGTAAGGGAAAATTTGGAAGTGAATGTAGTTCAAGAGAAGGATAAACCTCTTCTGGCTTAGTAAAGGGTAAAGGTGGCAAAGGAGGAACACAGATGTCAAAGGACATTTCTTAAAGCAGGTGGCATTTCAGCTAGGCCTTAGAAGTTTTCTTACATTTACTTACTCAGTTAATAGAAAGGGGTGTGTGCGTGTGTGTATACATACAGACACATATATACACATTTGTGTATATAGTGCTAGAAGTCTACCATATATGTGTGTACATACATGAATTTTTATATAAACAGTACTAAAAGTCTACCCTATATTTATATGTGCGTGTGTATATGTATAGTGCTAATAAAATACTTTCATATATACATATGCATGTGTGCACCTATCTTTCTAATGAGTCAATTGTTAGAAAACTATTCAGGGCCAACTTAAATGCCACCTCCTTTATGAAGTATAGATAGATAAATAGATACTTAGACTTTTAGCTATACATATACACACACACACACAGATGTATATATTTGTGTGTGTTCTATTAATTCACTAAATGTTAGAAAACTATTAAGGGCCAACTTAAACGTCACCTCCTTTATGAGGTCTTGATAGCTAGCTAGCTAGCTAGACTTTTAACTATATATTTATATATACACACATATATGTATATATGTCTGTATTTGTGTGTGATCTATTAATTGAGTAAATAAATGTTAGAAGACTATTAAAGACCAACTTAAGTGCCACCTCCTTTATGAAGTCTTAGAGAGATATGGCTATATATGGACTTTTATACATTCATATATGTATGTATGTGTGTGTCTATAGAACATAAATGTGTGCATATATGTATACACACATATTATAGTCTATTGAGTAAGTAAATGTTAGAAAATTTTTAAGGTCCAGTTTAAAATCACACACATTTAATACTATGCCTGATCAAGGATGCCTTAAGAATTAACAGATTTACTCTTCAAAAACAACTGAGTACAGTTTGGTTTGAATCAGCTAACATGAGCGCAGTGCTAGTTAAAGGTGGAGATAAAAGTTTACTTAAACTATATAGCCCTTACACTCATGGAGTTCACAATCACTAGCACAGAACTAGGAACCCCACACAGAATATGATCTATTACAAAGTTACACACAATACGTAGCAAATAAAAATTCATTAAGCCTATTTCCTATACCAGGCATTGTGCTGAGTGCTGGGAATGCCAGGGCAAAAAAAAAAAAAAAAGAACAAAAACCCAAGGCCCTGTCCTCAAGCAGTTTCCATTCTAATGGAAGAGATGATATGCAAAAACCCCAACATACATACAGGACATTAAAGATGTTCAAAAGAAAGTGTTTTATGAGCTGGATGGAAGAGATCATTGCTAATGAGTGGAGATCAGAAAGACTTCCTGGAAGAGGAATCCTTTAATTTGGGCTTTCAAAGTTAAGCACTAGTTCAACAAGCAACATTCTGAGACAGGGGTGGAGAACCTGCAACATTTGGCCTCACAGCCACAGGCTCCCCACCCCTGTTCTAAGATATGACATTCCAAGCATTATGAACAGTGACAACGGAAAAGTGCTACTATACTTATAGCATAGAGATGAATTATATGAGGCAAAACTGGAAAGGTTAAATGGTATTAGACTGGGGCAGCTAGGTGGTGCAATGAATAGAGCACCGGCCCTGGAGTCAGGAGGACCTGAGTTCAAATCCGACCTCAGACACAACACAAAAACTAGCCATGTGACCATGGGCAAGTCATTCAACCCCAATTGCCCTTACCCCCCCCCCCCAAAAAAAAAGAAGCCAAAAAAAAATCATTGGGGCAGCTAGGTGGCTCAGTGAATAGAGCACCAGTCCTGGAGTCAGGAGGACCTACTAGCCCTGTGTGACCTTGGGCAAGTCACTTTACCCCAATTGCCCTGCCTTCCCCCCTCCAAAAAGAAAAAAAAAATGGTATCAGATTGTGGAGGGCCTTGAGAGTCAGACTAAGGAATTAAAATTTTTTAAGTAAAGAAACAATGATAACTAAAATGTATCACAGCATTTACTATGCTCCAGTCCCTATGCTAAGTGCTTTCTAATTAATAGCTCATTTGATCCTCACAACAACCTGGGAGATAGATGCTATTATTTTCCCCATTTTACAAATGGGAAACATGAGGCAAATAAAGGTTAAAGTGACTTGCCCAGAATCATATAACTAGTAAGTGGTTGGAACCAGATTTGAACTTAGGTCTTCCTGACTCTGGCCTCAGGACTATATCTGCCATGTGCCACCTAGCCTGCCAATGACTTGGCAAATCTTTGCAATAAATGTTAGGATGATGTAAAGGATATGAAGGGAGGGAGGGTGGGAAGGAGGAAGAAGATGGGAACAGTCTTGAAGACCTGATAGGAGGGCTACTCAATCAGTCCAGGGGCATTTGTGGCAATGAGGGCTTATTCTAAGATGGTGACAGCGGGATGAGGGAGGAGACAGATGCAAAAGAAAGAGCATAGGACGCATTCTTTTCTAACACTCCCACTTCTTGGAGCCCCAGGCTGCCACAAATGCTACTCCAGACTGATTTTCCTCAGATGTACTTTTCCTTGATGCATGGAACAACCGTAGATGCACACAAGGGGAATTTCGTGTATAAACTCAGTTTCACAGGGTGGTTTTAGGTGACTGCTAAAACAAACAAGAAAGACCCCGGTATGGGAGCAATAGGGGATAGACATCAGATTTTTAAAAGGACATTGATAAGCTAGAAAGATATTGAACAACAACATAATAATAGTAATAGCTAGAATTTGTATAACACTTTAAAGTTTGCCAAGTGCTTTACAGAGATCTCAGGATAGTAAAGATTATGCCATATAAAAATTGGTTCAGTGATCTGGTGAGATCTAAGGGATCTAAGTGGAGAAGGAAGACTTAGGAAGGCTTCATAGCTACCTTCAAATGTTTTCGTAGCTTCCATGTAGAAGAGAGATTAGATTTGCTTTACTTGGTTCCAGGGTCAAAAATTGGAAAGGCAATTAAAGGCTGGCCAGTTGGTCAATAAGAATTGATTGTGTACCTCCCATGTGCCAAGCTCTATGCCAAGTGCTGGGGATACAAAGAAAGACGATAGAGAGTCCCTGCTCTCAGGAAACTCACAAATGCAGACTTGCTATAAGGAAAAACTCCCTAACAATTACAGACACCCGAATGAGTGGTCTCTCTGGCTGGTGGGTTCCTCCTCGATGGAAATCCCAAAGAAGCAAAATACATTTTTTGGTTACATTATAGAGGAGTTTCTTTTTCAAGTATGTGTGAGACTAGATAGCCTTTCAACTTCGATATTCTATGATTGGGAAACCAGGAGATCCAGTTTATTGGATCAGAGATTTAGAGTTTGGAAGGTACCTCAGAAATCCAACCAAGTCATTAGCATACTGAGAGCCAGCAAAGTTTAATGACTTTTCCAGGATCTCATAAGTTAGCAAGTAGCAGATACAAGATTTGAACTCAGGTCCCCAGACTCTAAATCTAGAATTTGTTCCCTTCCCCATACTAGCCCTCACTTGTCTTTGGAGAGAAAAGATGGTGTTAGAAGGAGTCACTATGGTGTAGCTCAAAGGTTTGGGAGATTAGAAGCCCTACACCTCTAATAAATTGGATTCATCATGTAAAAAAATCATTTTGCTTCCCTGAATCTCAGTTTCCTTGACTGTAAAGTGAGAGTTGGTGAAGGCGGGGAATTGGACCAGAAGATCTCTAAGGTCCCTTCCAGATGGGTCTGGTTTTATATATGGCACTAAAGCCCTTTCCCAGATCTCGCATTCTGTGTTCTCTGAGTCCAAGGCCCCATCTAACTCTGACATCCTGTGGTCCTTCATTCATTTCTCAAAGTCAGATTCTCCTATCCTGTGACTCTGACATTTCTATAAATGGAGACGGTGGGCTGACAATCGCTGCCACATATAGAGAGTTAACTAGATTTAATTTCACTATTCTGAGGCTAGACCCTTCAAACGTTCCAAGCACAGGGCAGAATCAAAGAATTCTGTTTCAAATACATACAAGATGTTGCTGTTTTTCTCCTCTGACAGGAGAAGCATTTGGAAATGCAGTTTTTTTTATAGCTGTCTTAAAAAGGAGTTTGGATGTTTAGCACAGCTGGTGCTCATTACATTATGCACTATCAATAAAGTAGCATGTGTAATTAATTTTTAATGCAGTGCTGTACGCAGTGCTTTAAAGCAGTTACTGGATGGGGAAAAGCAACGATGGTCACCGACAGCAGAGATAGTGGATTGAGACTGTTGCATGTTGCCTCTCTAAAGAAGGTTGGAAAGTGATGGACAAGTGCAGTAGATATCCCTTCAGGAGGAACCTGCCTCTTCAGCCCTGACTTCTCTCCTGAGCTGGAGGCCTACGTTGGCAGCTGCCTCCTGGAGGTCTCTACATTGCTTCTTCTCTAAGACTTTCAGAAAATCAACTTCCCTGAAACTGCTCTTCACTATCTTTCTTCTAAACCAGCTTTGTTGATGACTTGTTATTATCCTCATTTCTGTCACGCCACTGATTCAGTATCCTGTGTTCAAAGCCTCTGGGTTATCTTTGATTCTTCTCTCTCTCTCACCTCTACTAGGCAATCATTCCCCAACCTCTGTCAGCTCCACCTCTGAACTACCTTTTCCATCTGTCCCCTCCATCATTGGCCTAGGAGGCCAAGAACCTTTTCTCTCAGTGCCTCAGCTTCACTATCCATGGTAGCAATGATTCCTGTACTTTTGAGATTTCTGAAATCCAGTGATTTCAAGCTAGTGGTGGGCTGGAGCCAGCTCTCACCTTCTGGGGATAAGCTGATCATTAAGTTTTCAGTGTGAGCATGTGCACCAAGGAAATGGGCAAATGCTAAAAGTCACATCTTCTATTATTATTTTGTTGATTGTCTAGGCTTAAGAAAGTGATAGAGAAAAATGTTAATAAACTTAAAAGTATGACATGGAGACTTTTTTTTTGAGAGCAGGTTATTTAACAGTTAATAGCATACCCCTGCCTGCATCTCTACCTCTTAAAATGCATAGCATTATAACTTTTTACTTTTCCAACCAAAAAGAAAGGGAGGATAACTTATTACACTCGTACTATACTCAGTCACACACACACACACACACACACACACATACACAAATGAGTCAAGAGTGTTGAGAGCTCATGGCAAATGTTATTGAATTGATTGTTGTCAGCCAGATAGGTCTTGGGGTCTCTCTCCATTTTTATAGATGAAGGACCAAAGCCTATACGAGTCAAGTGACTTGCCCAAGATGAAATAGGTAATAAATGACAGAACTGGGATTTGAACTCAGGTCATAGGATTTTAGTTTTAGTGCTCTTTCCTCTGCACCCTGCCTCAGGGGAAGATCGAAATGGTGGTAAGAATCTAAAGTCAGATGTTGGAGATAACAGTTCTGGATCAGAGAGAGAAATGGCATAGACTTGGATATGAGAGTGTTGTCTTCTCTGAAAGTTTTGGCTAATTGTGACCACGTGTCTGACATCCCACATCTCTGATCCTTTCGCCTTTGGGTCAGGAGCCACTCAGTCTACTTGGGCCTCTGCTTCGTCTTTCTTCTTTGGTCTGCCTTTAGTCTACACATTCCCTTCTTCCTCTGTTGACCAGCAAGAAATTGACAGGATAGTGCTTGAGGCCAAGAGTATACTGCTTCTTATCTCCATCATCTGATGAATCTGCATTTTCAGTCACTGTGGAAACTCTCCACTGTAGTAGGTCACAATCAAATGCAAAATCTTCTGTTTGACATTCAAAGCCTTTCATAACCTGCCCCCCCCCCCGCAATGTTTCCCCAACTTTTCCAGTCTTTTTATGCCTGATACCCCACTCCCGCTCCCACCCACCCCCACATACTCTGTGATCCAGTGACTCTGACCTCCGTGCCCTTCAGTGAACAAGACACTTCATCTCCAGATCCTGACAGTCTTCTCTGGTTACCCCCATGCCTGGGACTCTCTCCCTCTTCATCTCTGTCACCCAGCTTCCCAGGCTTCCTTTAAATCTGAGGTAAAATCCTACGTTCTACAGGAAGCTCCTCTCAATCTCCCTTAATTCCAGTGCCTTCACTCTGCTGATTTTTATAATTTATTTGCATGGTGCTGCCTTCATTAGATTGTGAGCTTCTCAAGGGAAAGGATTGTCTTTTGCCTCTCTTTTTGCCATCACCCACCTCTGAGCACTTAGAACTGTGCCTAGTAAATAATAGGCACTTAATAAATGCTTGTTGACTGACTGACACTGCCACCCTACCATCTTATCCTGTATAATTCTTAGATATGTCTTTCCTTAAGCCCCATTAGAAGATCTACCCAGCTCAGTGTGGATCTTGGATTCCAGGGAAACATTTGATGTCCAGCTGATCTCTTTGGGTTTTCTCTACAAACAGCTCTCTCTCCTGTATGGAATTAATGTTTATTTTAAAAATTAACAACAATAATAGCTAGCATTTATATAGCACTTTGAAATTTCCAAAGCATTTTTACAAATATCTCATTTTATGGTCACAATAGCCCTGGGAGTAGATGGTATTCTCATTTTACATGAGGAGACTGGGACAGACAAAGGTTGTGACTTGTGACAGAGGTTAAATGACCTACCCAGAATCATACAACCACTATGTCTGAGACAGGACAAGACTCAGGTCTTCCTGACCCCAGATCCAGTGTTCAATCTACTGCAACCATCTACTTGCCTCCATATCATAAAATTGACTTTATTTTAAGGTTAAGGTGGAGAATTTCCTAGCACCCCTTGATATCACTGAAGATGCCTCAAGGGTATTGCCAGACCATGTTTAGCAGACCATGTCCCTGCTAACCCATGAATCTACAGTATTTCAAGGCTCTTTGATACAGTCATATTTTTGTGATTCCAAGGCTGACTTGTTAATGGATCAGGCTTCCTTTGAGATGATTTTGACTTTGAGACATCTTGTCATCCATTCTTGTACAGGGCTATTCTTTATGAGTATAGTAACGACCAATGGTTGTTTCTGGTCAAAAGGCTGCTTTTATAGCTTGTCAATATCAAATAGGGACCCTATAAGAGGAGTAGATAGAAATGTAGACAGAAGGGACTGTATTATCTATAGACATATCAGTCCATATTGACAGGTTTGTGTTGTTTCTTTTATAGTGATTTCCCCCCAATGGCATGATCTTGTTTTTGACTTTACAATCATTTCACTGAGAACATCCAAGAAGCACATACATATGAACTTATGGACATCCATATGTCCAGCAGAGACATATGTGTTTTTCTTAAGACTGCATACCTTGCTCGGAGAGGAAGTGGAAGAATTGCAACTTTGAACATGCCATTGTTCATTCAGAGTAGGAACAGATGTGGCAACATGTATTCTTTCTGAGAGGGATCAGAGTGGAGAGGGCTCTTTCCCAGGAGCCAGGGGACAGAGATAAAGCCAGAACTCTATCTTAAAAATAGTTGGGTGACCTTCAGCAAGTCAGCTCAACTTTTGGGGCTTCAGTTTTTTCATCTTTCAAGTTGGGGATTAGACTTGACTTTCTTGGTCCTTTTCATTTCTAAGATGGTAATTAGGAAGAATCACAGCATGGTTCCTTCTCTTACGTAGACAGAGTCAGGAGAAAGCTAATAGTGTAACTTTTGACAAGTCACTTGAACAAAGCTTTCTTCATTGTAAGGTATAGGGTTTTGACTAACTGATCTCTAAGGTACCATCTAGCTCTAAATCCTGTGATCTTTGCCTCTTTTATCTAAAACAAAACCTCTTCTTAGTTCCAGTCATTATAAAGGAGAACCTTGGTATTAATGAACATAAACCCTTAGGCAAATGTGTCATTTTCATCCAGAAATCACAAATCAAAGGATCTTAGAGACCACCTGGTTCCCTTTATAACATCCCTAGTAAATAGTCTATCAACCTTTGCTCAGAGGCATCTAATGAGGGGAGCCAATTCCATGGGCTCTAGAACGTTTTTCTTTATATTAAGCTAAAATCATCCTCGCTTCAATTTACACCTGTTATTCTTAGTTTTTTCCTCTAGGGCCAAGTAGAAGAAATATAATTCATTTTCCAGTCTTTTAGATCCTTGAGACTTACAATCATTACCTTTCTTTTGCCCCATCTCCCTTGGTCTTCCATACTCCAGTTAAACATCTCCACTTCCATCAGGTCATCCTCAAATTGCCTGATAGTGAAGTCCCTCATCATCATGGTCATCTCTCTGGGATATTCTATATAACTTATCAGTGACCTTTCCAAAATGTACCACCTAGAATGAACATAGTATTCCAGGCATAGGCCAATCATGGCATAAAGACTATCACCTCACTCATTTGTACACAATTCTTTTCTTTTTGTAGTTCATTGAACTGTCAGTGCATACTGAGTTTGCAATTCACCAAATTATTTTCACAGATAATGACTAGCCATATCTTCCCCGCTTTATTCTTGTGAAAGTTTTTTTTTTAACTGATGTGTAGGAACTCTTATCCACATCCTTCTTCTGTCTAAATGGTTTGTAGTATACTCTCACAATGCCACTTCAGTGTCTCTTTTCATTCATCTTTGTCCAGTTGCCCTCCATATTACTTTTCACTGTATTTGTTGCCCATATTTTGTGCATTTGTCTATAAACATTTCTGGACTTTGTCTTCCATGATTTACTATGCATATTTCTGTTGCCATCTCCTTCGTGTTTTACCCATTTTTCTCTGTGGTATCTAGCTTGGTAGCTATGTGTTGGCACATACCTTGTCGACAATCCATAGCCAAACCTTTATCCCTTTGCACTGGCCAGTCTACATGCTTAGAATACACTTCCTTTTTCTTCCCACACGATCCCTCTCTTTCTTTAAGACATAGTTCAAATAGCATCTTCTTCTGCTTGAAGCCTTCCCTGATTTGCCCCCAAGTGCTTTTGACTTCCCTTTCAAACAAACTTGTGGTCAGCCACTTTGCGAGTGTGTGTGTGTGTGTGTGTGTGTGTATACACACATACATACTTGCATTCTTTGTATCCCTAGAGTCTAGTTTAATGTCTGACGCACAGTAGGCACTTAATAAATACTTGTAGATTGATTTTCTTTTTTCCTCTCTCCTTTTAGTTTGAAACTTTTTAATCAGATTTGCAAGACTGTATTTTAAGCTATAGTCTAAAGATACAAATCCTATTTCAGACATCCTCTTCTTTTTTTTTAATTAGTTAATTTATTTATTTTTAGTTTTCAACATTCACTTCCATAAGTTTAAAATTTTCTTCCCTTCCCTCCCCAAGATGGCATGCAATCTGATATGGGCTCTACACATACATTCCTATTAAACACATTTTCACATTAGTCATGTTGCATAGAAGAATTATAATGAATAGGAGAAACCATGAGAAAGAAAAAGAAAATAGTTGCTTTGCTCTGCGTTCCAACTCCATAGTTCTTTCTCTGGATGTGGATGGCATTTTCCATCACGAGTCCTTTGGAATTGTTTTAGGTTCTTGCATTGCTAAGAAGGGCTAAGTCTATCAAAATCAGTCATCAACCACTGCAGACACCTTCTTCTTAACTATTTTTAAATTACAAATCTGCTGTCAGTGGAAAGCACTAGCAAAAATAACATCTGTACCCTAAATAGAAGGACTTCAAAAGCCCAATCAGGATTTTTAAGATTCCTTCTTATCCCTGGAAGGATCACCAACATTGCATAGTGGTCAAACCTTTCCCTCACCATAACCCCCAAAACCTATAGTTTCAGGACTGGGAGAGTGTCTTTTCCATTCTTCATCTTCTTCAGTAAAATATATGTCTTCCTCGAGGGCAGGGACTAGATTTGTTTGTCTTTGCATTTCCAGTACCTAGTATAGTGCCTATGGTCAGGGCTTAATAAATGTTGTTTGGTTCATTGGATTAAGACTCAGCTTGTAATTGAAGGAAGCAGACCCCGACAAATAATCCCTTAGGTTTTTCTAACTTTCAAAAGTTTACAGGGGGCTTTCAGGCGCATTATCTTACCTGGCCCTCCATGCATTTGGTAGGAATGTATTTATAAATGAGTTTTCTCCATTTTGTATACAAATTGATGCCTAGAGAGATAAAGTAACTCCCAGTAGTAATCAGGGGCAGCACAAAAGAACTCAGATCCGGGTCTCCTGATTCTACATCCAACAGTGACCCTCACCAGTCTTCTGAGAGTTTCCTTCAGTGGTTTGGTTTTCACATAGGCTGTGTCTTTGGGGGGAGGGTGGGATCCCAAATAGAAATAAAACTTATTTTGTGGTATCCAGTCATAACATGGTGATTGTGATCCTGTAGTAGTTAATTATCTAACTAATAGTTAATCAGTGGATGAAAAAATATTACTTGTGGATGAGAGAGAGAGAGAGAGAGAGAGAGAGAGAGAGAGAGAGAGAGAGAATATGATATCTGATGGACATTTTGACACTGAATTTTTTTTTTCTAAAGACTATCATAGTATTATCATTGGCATATGAGTGCCTGGTGATATTAATTCACAATAGAAGTGCTGGTATGGTAAAAGGATTTAATTATCAGATAACTTTTGAATCAAATTTTATGTGCGCTGTATCATAAGACAGCTCTTTTAGGATTGTATAGAAGATTTTGCTTATTGGACCTTTTTAATTAGGGTTCATACAGAAAATCGACCGAATGTTGTAGAATAAATATGATTTTCATTGTCTTATCATCTATTAGCACTCCTAGTAGTAATGATAGTAATAACAGCTCACCTTTACAGTTTACAGAATGTTTCCTTCCCAGCAGCTCAGTGAGGTAGTTAGTTTAAGTATGCTCACAATCCCTATTATACAGATGGAAAAACCGAAGCTTATTGAGATGATGGCAAGCGATCAGGATGGTGAAGGCTACAAAAGTCATGGCATACAAAGATTGCTCGAAGGAAATGATAATGTTTAGTTTGGAAAAGGGAAGGTTTAGGGGGTAAGGGGATGGAATTCACATAAACACAGTCTGTCTTTCTATATTTGTAGGTCTGTCATATAGAAAAGGCATTTAGACTTGGTCAGCTTGGCTTCCTCGGACAGAACTTGGAGCAGGGGCAGATTAGGCTTGACATAAGGAGTCATTCCTGAAGTAGAAGGGACTGCCTTGGGTGGTAGTAGTGGGACACCTCCCCTGGCTTTTCAAGCCCTCTATAACCTGGCCCCTTCTTACCTTTCTAGTCTTCTTATACCACCCCACCCCTCACCCCTGCCCAGTCACACTGGCCTCCTTGCTCTTCTTCAAACTCAACACCATCTCCCAACTCTTGTTCAGTCACTCATTACCATCATGTCTGACTCTTCCTGACCCCATTTGGGGTTTTCTTGGCAAAGATACTGGTTTGCCATTTCTTTCTCCAGCTCATTTTACATGTGAAGAAACGGAGGTAAACAGATTTAAGTGACTTGCCCAGGGTCACGCAGCTAGTGAATGTCTGAGGCTGGATTTGAACTCACAATGAGTCTTCCTGACCCCAGGTCTCCTGCTTTATCCACTGTGCCATCTAGCTGGCCTCTCCCAACTGCGGCTATTTTCAATGGCTGTGCCCCATGCCTGGAATTCTCCCTTCTCATTTGTACCTCCTTGTCTTCCCTGGCTCAGCTTAAGTCTCACAAGGTGCCTGTCATGATCTTTCTTAATTCCTTCTCTATATTTATTATCTACAATTTATACTGCTTGTATCTTGTTTATACATAGTCATTTGTATATTGTGTCTGTTGCTAGACTCTGAAGTCCTTGAGGGCAGGGACTCGCTTTGGCCTTTCTTTGTATCTCTGGTTCTTGGCACAGTGCCTGGCACATAGTAGGTCCTTTATAAATACTGATAAGCATTTATAAATGTGTAATAAATCTCTCTTGGCATTTACTAAGATTGACTGACTGGATAACCACTTGTTGGGGATGTTTTAGAGTAGATCAGGCACACTTTGGACTAGATGACCCTGGAAATCCCTTCCCTTTCTGAGATTTTTGTGTTTCCATTACGTGTGAGCTTTGCACAGTCACCCACTTAATAAATGACAACTTCTTAGAGTTGGAATTTGAACTCAGACTTTTAACTCTTAAGCACAATGCTGTTTCCTTTATATCTTTTCATATACTTTAAATTGCCCTGTAGAGTTACTTTTCTCCACTTAAGAAAATAATTCTTGTGGCTTTGAAAACTTGAGGTGCTTTATTTATTTATGGGGCTTTTTTTGGCAACAAAACATACTTAGCTTTTCAGATCTGGTAGGGTGGGATTAAGGGTGGAAGAGTTGATGTGTGGTACATATTTTACAATCAAATCTAAGTAGTCTAAATCATGAAATATAGTTTATCCAAACATAATCAAGGCTGGTCCATTTTATCCAGAAACTGATGGGAAGACAGAAAAAGAAAGAGAGAGAAAGAGGGAGAGAGACGGGGGGAGAGAGAGAGAGAGAGAGAGAGAGAGAGAGAGAGTGTGTTCCTTTACTTGAGAATATCTATACATTCACTTCTTACTAATAGCTTGTGTCTTTGGGGAGGGGCATGGTCATAGGTTTTGGATTGTCCAGTCTGTGACTCTTGAAAATACAAACTGTATAGATTTTTTTTCCTTTAAACTGTTTGTTTTCCTGTTCATTACCTCTATTTACTGTGCTGAACCAAAGCCATAACCCTGGGTGATTGTACTGCCCTTTGGGTGCCTTCTACAAAATTAACCTTTTATTTTACTGATACAGGTGGGAATTGATGCAGGAAAGGACAGAATGGTGTATGTAGTGGAAATGGTGTCAGGTTTGGAGTCAAATGAACTGTGTTTTATTCACAACTGTGTTACTCAACAGCTATATGACTTTGGGCAAATCAGTTAACCTCTCTGGACCTCAGTTTCCTTGGATGTAAAATGAAGGGTTTGGATTACAGATATATATATATGACCTTCCAGTCATAAACATATGATCCTCTGAACATAAGAGAACTGGCCTTAGATCCTTATAACAAAAGTTTCCATTAAAAAAATTCAACCAAAGGAGGCAGAAATCTTACAATTTAAGGAAGAAGGTTGCTGCACTAACTTTATCAGTCTCAGACAAGGGCATTTGGAATCTTTCCACAAAACTGTACTTTAAAAATTATTGTTTTTGCTAATAAGAGCCAAGACTGGACAGAAATTATGCCATTTCGTGTCCCAAATCCTCATTTTTCAAGAAGAACATGGGGGGATTTTTTGTTTATTATATTTTTGTCTAGGTAGTGAGCTCATCTGGAACAGGTGTGGAAACTCCTTCTGTGAATATAGATCAACAATTCACCAGGAATTTTATAGTCTTAGAGCACTGTCTGGGACACTGAAAAGTGTAAATGTTATGCCCATGGAAAAAACATACATAAAGTGTTGTTAAAGGAATAATTTCAGCTCAGGTATTCCTGATTCAAGGCTGGTTCTATTGCCTCTCTCATTGTGGTGTACAGTCTTAAGAATTGAATAAATTACCAAGCTGGAGGGGACCTCAGAAGTCATTCAGTCCAACTGTTAGCTGAAACTTGGATCTCCTTTTCAATAACCCCCACAAGTGCCTGTCCAGATTCCTGAAGACACCCCTATTGATTGAGAACTCGCTATCTGCCATGCTTGCCCAGTCTGTCTCTGGCTAGCCCAGATTGTTCTGAAGTTTGTCTTTTAACAAGCATGAATCTACTTCCTTCTGGTTTGTCTAACACTGATGGACCTAATCTCCAGAGAATAAATATCTGAAATTTGTTAGCAACTATATCAGTTTAGTTGCCTGTGTATGTTGCGTTCAAAGTACCCTTTCCCAACTCTATTCTCCTTCCTCTCTCTATTTAATTCCTACCCATTTAAAGGGAGGGAATGCAATATATTTGCAAAGAAAATTACATAAAAATAAAAGATATCAATAAAATTTTAAAAAATCTTATTCTTTAAAGCTTATCTTAGATACCTCTTCTTTTATGAAACCCTCTCTGATGCCCTTTATTGGTGATAATCTCCCCATTCCCCCAAATCCATCTCATATGACACTTTGTTCTGCACGTCTCCGAAATAATCATTGATCCTATAACCTCCTATAACCTGGATGTTATAGTTATGTCATTTCATTCCTGGAGTCTAAGTTCCATGAGGTCAGGGAAAGATAACTTTGTATCCACATGAACACATTGCTCTGTTCATAGCAGGTACTGAATAAATATGTTTTATTTAATTTAATGGAAAATGACTCCGTGATCCTCCTGGCTTCGGCATGTTGTGATCAGCAAGATACCCCAAGCCTCTGTCTGGTGACAGAAATCATCACTGGTACATTAAGTTGGATGGGGTAAGATCTTCCTTATTAGCCCCAAGTTAGAATGCTGTTATTGTTAAGGATGGAGGGTGTCTATTTCTCAAGTGTCTGCTGTGAGTAATATAAGAAAAAATTAACAGTCGAATAGGGTCTAAAAATAGCAGGACACATACTTGCCTATAATCCTCTTTTTCATTTTTTTGTAAACCAGCTTTGAAAGGCTAGTAGTATTTTTAGCTTGCAACTTCCAGGACATCTAGTTTCTTTTCAGGAAGAACAGGGCTGTGTGAATCGAAGCTTATTGTCAGTGAAGCTGGTGATCTGAATTTAGTAAGAACACTGAAATTAGGCCCCAGGGGTTTGGGGTTACAGATGAATGAGTCCGATTCCTTTATAACATTTTGCAAAGCATATATTTGCTTCCAAGGGAGTTGACATTGCAGAGGGAGGGACCTTGAGGTGTGGTTGTCCTCAGAATTGGTGACGTTGGGGCTTCCTTGCTCTGGTATTTAGGCTAGAGAAATCAAGACATTAAAACTTGATCTTTAGGGTGTGAATATTGTGTCTAGGTGGACAGAAAGGTAGTTTTCTTATTAGTAATGCTATAACTTAGATCATAAATCTAGAGCTGGAAGGGGGGACCTTAGGGACCATTTAGTCCAGCATCCTTCATTTTAGATATGAAGAACTAGAAAAAGGAATTTAAAGATAATCTGGTAGAACATTTTATAGATGAAAAAACCAAGTCCCAGAGTGATTTTTTGACCCAGATTGCATATGGAATTAGTGCTAGAGTTGGGACTTAATTTAAAGACTCTTTGGAAGAAGAAACAACAATAAACTCTTCCAACATGCTAATGCTCTTTTGAGATACAAACCCAATGCCCAAGGCTCAAGCATTATGGGTAGGTGAGGACAGTTTCAGGATTATATAAACTGTAGTAACATGGAATTATGTGAACCTGTAAGAAATTACAGCGTCTTAAGGGAAACCCCCCACTGGGGCTGAATATTGTCCCATAGAATTTTCTCCCCGGTGTTTCCCATTGTCTCTGACAGGGTCATCTAGACACATGAGCCTGAGAGGGTAAGGGGTCCTACGTGTTGTATGTGAGTGTGTAAGAGACAAGCGAAGCTGAGTAAGAGGAGCAGGAAAGGCTAGCCCAATACAGGGTGTTAGGGCAGGGAAGCTTCTGAGGTTTCTTCTCCCCCGCCCCCTCCCTTCTTTCAAATTCTTCTTGGATTCCAGTGTTTAAACATTGAGGCCTGTCGGAATTGTTGGAGGGAAGCCACCCTATGAATTGCCCTGTTCTTAAGATCACTCACCCTATCCCCCAACAACGTTCCTGGGAAGACTGAGCTATATTGTACTTACACACACACACACACACACACACACACACGTCACAGTTAAGAGAGAGCTGGGCTGGGCCAAGGGTGGGCTTGATAGTTGGCTAAATCAAGCCCTTGACTTCCATGGGACGCCTTTGTTCCCATAGGGTACGTATCTTTTTTGCTCTTTTTCCTCCTTTCCCCACAATTCAACCTTTCTCCCTCCATATCAGTTCAGTGTTTTCTAAGAATTCGTATCTTCCCCTTCCCTTCTCTTCTACTCCCCCCTCCCTCCCCAATTATTCTCTTTCATCTCATGACTGCTGTTCATTTTTTAGGGAAGTTTGAGCTGGCCTCTCCCTCATAATTGCTCTAATGAACACAGTATTTTCAGAACCACCGCACTAAAAGTCAAGTGCAAAGTGATTGTTTTAATTTGTATTTTTTTTTTATAAGGCGGGATCGGCTGAAACAAAACAGCTAATAACCCATGGATTTATTGAGCCAGCGTGAGCCTGCTTAATAAGATCTTTTACCTGGAATAAGTGCACTGTCCCTTTAAATACAAACTCCAACTTTACTGGGTATTTTACAGTGCCTGGTTTCATTTATGCTGGAGCCAGACTTACTGTGTGAGAGCCATCCGCATGCTGGAATTAGTCTTAAGCTTGCTTCTGTGGTGTTGCCAAATTCCATGTTTGTGTTTTATTTAGAATTCTTTTCACGGCCAGTCGAATCTGTTCAGGCACACATAGGCGCTCTTGCGCCCCACGGAGAAAATAAGCAAGCTTGCGTTTTCTTTGGCAGGGGCCACGGCCACAAAAGACTGCGGTCTAAAAAACATTTTTTAAAAGCTATTTTAACCCATAACAGATGTATAAAGTAGGCACATGCATGCCAGTTTTCTTAGTTTTAATTAAAAAATAATTACAGCCTAATGGGATGTTAGTGACAAATTTGGATGAATGGTGGGTGACATTATCTCAAGGCTTGCCTCAACTTATAAATTAGTGTATCTTTCTTGGCTGACTGTGGCAATGAAATTAAGTGCAAAAGCAGATTAATATATATCTGTGTGTGTGTGTGTGTGTGTGTGTGTGTGTATGGAGAGGTTAAATCTCTTTATGTTTTTGCATTGCATGGGAGGCCCCAGAGGTGCAGAGACAGCATGGTGTATGAACTCTGAGGGTCAAGAGACTGATGTCCTAGCCCTGGCATTGCTGCGTATTGGATGTGTATATAACCTTGGGGAAGTCACTTATCTTCAATATCCTCACCTATCAGATAAAGGGGTCGGATTGCATGCTTTCTACTGACCAGCTTGAACATTCCTTGTTCTTTGATCCAAAGGCCCCCTTCAGCTCTGATTCCCTGTATTCTGTGATTTTATATCCCACGTTCTATGATCCTCAGGCCCTGTCAGCTCTGACACCCTTTGTTCTGTGACTTTACATTCTATATTAATGATTCTGAGGTTCCTTCCACTTCTGAGAGGCCGTGTTCTATGTTCTAACACTCTGTTCTAGGCCCCTTCTAGCTGTAATATTTTTAATCCAAGTTCCTTCTCAGCTGTGTTCTGTGTTCTAACACTCTGTTCTAGGCCCCTTCTAGTTTCACTATTTTGAATCCATGTTCCTTCCCAGCTCTAATGTATTATGTTCTTTGGACTAACATCCTCTGGTTCTTACATTGCTTTCAGCTCTGTCTGTGAACTTGGTGTGCTACAGGGTGCAAGGGAGACTTTTAATGAACGACCCATTTGGTATTGGGCTGTACACTGCAAAGTGTGCCATACTATCATCATTTCACAGGTAGCCATGATGCCCAATTGTTGTGATTAATGTCAGAAGGTGATTCTATTTATAATTCTGGCCTGCTCTCCAGGACAGTGCATCCAAGCCAGGGATGTTCCAATATTTAATCTTGTCCACTGTTTTTTATAGTACATTGTAATCGTCCCTCGATGCATATGATCTCATGCCAACTCTGGATTTAAAGTCCTTTGATTATTTCTTCTCTTACTTTTCAATTTGAGGCTCTAAAGAGACTACCAATAATCTTGAAACAAATTAGTGTTTTGGACCTATGATGTATTGCATCTAAATAAGAAAATAAGGGAAGGGAGGCAAGAAGGAGGAAAAAACAACTATACTCCTAAAATTGTAATTGTTGCAAAGAGGTTTGAGCTATAGATTGTTGTTATTCTGGGTTCGATTTTTCTGCAAAACTAATCACTTATTTATTTAAGTAAGATAGCCACAATGGGTTGAAATGCTGAGATTGAAACCAGGAGGGAATTTTTTTTGGATGCTGTCTGGACAGGAAAAAGGCAGGTAAGAAGGGAGGATGTTTAACTTATTGGCTCAGAGGGCTGCCATGAGCACTACTCTTTGATGTGGAGAATGGGCTCTATTTCAGACTGACCAGTGCCAAGGGGTTCATCCTCCTGGAACCAAATTCTCCTTTATAGTCTCCAAATTGTGCATAAGGTAGAATCAAAGAATTTTCTCAATAACTAAAGTGAATGCATTCTACCCCACTAAACACCAAAGAAACTGGTCCCAGTAGGACATTTATAAAATACTCTGCCCACTGTTTGGCACTCAAAAAACCATAGCACCTTAGAAACGGAAGTTACCTCAGATGTCACCTTGTTAAATAATAATAGCTGTCCAGGAATCACTTTGAGTTCATCCTTGCCAAGTGGTCCTCCAGCTCCCACTGGAACATGGAGACCTCATTACATCCCAGATCATCCCATTCTACTTAGGGCCTGTTTTAACTATTAAGAATTTTTTCCTTAAATCAGGCCTCTGCAACTTTTAAAAATTTTTTTAATTGAAAAAAAAAATTTTTTTAAAGCAGTTGGGGTTAAGTAACTTGCCCAAGGTTATATGGCCAGCTTTTTTTTGTGTGGGTGTTAAGTATCTGAGGCCAGAACTGATCCTGGGTCCTCCCAACTCCGGGGCCGGTGCTCTTAGTCAATGTGCCACCTAGCCTCCCCTCTGCAATTTTTTAATAGTTAAAACTGCTCCTGGTTTTGCCCTCTGGGATCAAAGAAAATAAGCCTAATCTGTGACTGCCCTTCACATACTTGAAGACAATAAAGATGCTCTCTGTCAGCCTTAGGATAGGTCTTTAGATGCACCCTGTAACTGGTCTTTGTTTTATATGTTATCTTCCCACTTAGAATATGAGCCTCTTGAGAGGAGGAGCTGTCTTGCATTTCTTCTCTGTATATCCAGCTTTTTAGCAGCATGCTTGACACATAGCAAAGACTTAATAATTTTTTTCAATTGCTTGATTCATTCACTCACCATCCCCAGTAACTTCAACCATTCTTCATGTGAGTTGGTTTTCATCCCACTTGCCATTTGGTTGGTCTGCTGAATGTTTTCCAATTTATTCCAAAGGCAGTATTCTTAATATGACAGAATACTATGACCTCTCTTGCTCCCTTGTTCGGGACCATATCTGTGTCTTTTAAGGAAACCTAAGATTTCGTTATTTTTTTTCTGGTTGCTATGCATCATTGTTGAGTCATTGAATTTATAGTTCATAGTCCTCTCCTTTCACACATCCCAAAATCTTTTCAGACTAACTGTTGTCTAACCATACTCTCAGCTTGTTATTTTCAAAAAATTAAACACAAGATTTTTTTATACTGATTAAGTTTCATCTTACTAGATGCAGCCCATCATCCAACACTATCAAGGTCCTTTTCGATCCTCATTCTGTTACCCAAAGTATTTGGTAGCCCACTGAGCTCTGCTTCATCTGACAATCATTCATCCCTGGGTACTTCCTCCTCTTTGTTTTTTGTTTTGTTTTGTTTTTGTGACTCTGCTCTCCCTTGGTTCTCCTACCTGTCTGACCAATCCTTTTCAGTATCAATTGCTTGATTGGCATCCCTACTCCCTAACTATGATTGTCCCCCAAAGGTCTGTCCCAAGTTTTTCTTCTCTCCACTCTCTTCCTTGGTGATCTATCTCAACTTCTATGCATTAATTTCTTAGATATATGCACATGACTCCCAGGTTGCCTAATAAAGAAAGTACTGAACTCAGAATCAGGAATACCCAAGTTTAAATCCTGCCTCAGACACTTACTAGCTGTATGATACTGGATAAGTTACACTGGATAAGTCCACACTCTCTGTGCTTTCATTTCTTTATCTGTAAAAAGTGGGGGGTGTACTTGATGGCTAAAGTCCGTGCCAGCTCCTGTCTTCTCCAGCATATTTCAACCTCAACCTTACACTTCTTTTCTCTAATCTTCAATTTCTCCATTTTCTTCAGTTTCTACTGACTCCTTCCCTACTGCCTTCAAACATGCTTGAGTCTCTTCATCCTTAAAAAAAAAATCTTTAACTATATCCTCCCTTTTCCTCAAGCTAGCATCCTGTCTCCTATCTCTCTTTCTTAGCTCAACACCTAGAAAATCTGTCTACCTGCTCACTGCCTCAACTTCCTTTCCTTTTCCTTCTTATCAATGGTGTCTTAATTGCCAGATCTGATGGTCTAGCTCTGTCCTCATCCTTCTTCACTGTCTGTCATATTGGCTGACAAGTTGACTTGGACAAGTTCTTCTCTCTGTTTATGACACTACCTGGTTTTCCTCCTACCTGTCTAATCACTCCTTAGTCTCCCCTACACCCCCTGACCACAGGTGTCCTCTGAGGCTTTGTCCTGGGTTCTCTTCTCCTTTGTCTCTGTGCTTTCTTCCTGACCTTATCTGCTCCCATGGGTTCAGTTTTCATCTTTAATCAGATCGTATATATCTAGCCCCAGCCTCTCCCCTGAATTTCATGGCACCATCATCATTGCCAATGGGACATTTCAGACTGGATGACCCAGAGATATCACAAACTCAGCATATTTGAAACAGCACCTTTCCCCCTTCTACCTCCCCAAACTTACTCCTCTTCTTAACTTCCATATTTCTATTAAATGTCCGTGGCATTAGCCTTTACCCCTCATTCCCTCTTACCTCACTGATCTGTTCATTTACCAAATCTTGCCATTTCTGGCTCCCCAACATCTCTTACATTTTACTTCCTTTTCCTGTTCACACAGTTAGTTCAGACCTTCGTCACTTCTTGCCTACATTATCACAATAGCTTTTATTTTAGTCTCCCTCTAGTCTATCCCTCCTCCAATATAATATATTGTACACCCAACTGCCAAAGTGTGAAACCCAGTCTGAAAGCACACTTCTGCCCAGATCACCCACCCATTCCACCCCTTACAAAAGCTACAATAGGTCTCTTTTGCCTCTAGGAGAAATTGCAGATTTCCCTGACATTTAAAGGCCTTTGCTTTCTGGCTGCAGCTTATCTCTGTAGACTTATTTTGTATTATTGCCCATTACACACTCTACATTCTAGCCAAACTGACCAGTTTGCTGTTCTCTGACATACCATTCCATCTCCCATCTCCATGTTATTGCATACCCTGAACCCATACCTGGAATACAATCCCACATTACCTCTGCTTCTTGGAATTCCTAGCTTTTACAGCTCAACTCACTACCACCTCGGGCATGAGGCATTTCCTGATTCTTCCTACCCCCTCCGTTGCTGGTGTCTGACACACAGCAAAATTACTTTTTATATATTTTATCATTAGTCATATATACATGTTGTTTTCCCCAATAGAATGTAAGAGTCGAAGGAAAGTTTTTTTGTTGTTTTTATCTTTTAAAAATCTTTTTATCTGTATCTTTAATTTTTTTAACCTCCCTATCTCTTGGAAAATAATAGGTGCTTAATAAATGCTTATAGATTGATTAGTTGGTTGATCCTTAATTCAGTTAACTATATTATCCTGAGCCATTGATAAAAATTTTAAATAAGATAGGGACAAGTAGAGAAATACAAGTACTCTTGGATATCCCACTAGGCACTTCCCTCCAAGTTGACATGAGTTCATTAATTGCCTCTCTTTGGGTCTTGTTACTCAGGTAAAGTTTGTGCTATCAGGAAAGTCAATTTTATTTCTTGGACCTAGAAACATCTCTGTTTGGTCTCTGCAATGCTGTCATTAGATTTTGAAGAGCTAAGGCAGAACATTGAATTTATTTAATCCAGTCTCTCCATTTTCCAGAAAACACTGAGACTCAGAGAAATGAATTGATTTGCTCATTCCTACAGCAAGTTCATGTCAGAACCAGGACCAGAGCCACGTGTCTCCCTGCTCATTCTGTTTCCATCTTGCTTAGTTTCCCACATCTGGAATACTAAACCCCACTTCTTTCTCTGCCTGAAGGAGAGCCAATCCAGACCTTCCAAAAAAGAGATTTATCAGAAAAAAGCCGACTTTGGAAAGAAAGAGAGGGGGGCTTGGGGTGTTTGGGTGGTGGTTATTTTTGTCAGGAAAGCAGGATGCGTATTCTTACTTGGGCAATGTTTCCCTGAGCCCAAATTCCTCAGAAGTAAAAATTAAGTTCCTCTATTAAAAACATGAGTCATAGCAGCACAGATGAGAGTCATTTTAGCGTTCCTAGAATTTTTGGAAGGGAAACATTACATTCATGTTAATCCTTTCAATTATACCTTATTGCTAAAATAATCCACAACGCATTTGCCAGTGGAGCCCTTTGCTATGTGATTACAGTTTAGGCTTTGAAAATAACACCTGAAAGTTTTCAGACTCCTGAGACCCAGTGTCTTAATTTTCCTTTTATGTTGCTACCCCCAGAATAGTCCGGTAAATTTTTTATTTACCTGGTAGGGCTTTTCCTTATAAATATGAGCTAATTTGATTCATTCCGATATGTCTCAGGTATCTCATTGCTGCTGTTGCAAGTGATTAATGTCCAGTATAAAAGAGTCCATGTCTGTAAATGAGAATTGGGAGCAGATGTGAGTTTGAAAGTGTGTTCCCCACCCCTTGTCTGTCCTGCCCTCTTTACAGAGTAGTCTGCTAGTCTGGAACTAGGTCTTTGTGTAGGTTTGTACCCATTGAGCCACAGAAATACAGCCTCTATAATATCCTTTTTGCCCAGTGGACTGAGAGCAGTGATAGAGTCAGGATGGTGTTGTGACTTGGAAATTGAGATAGCCGGAGACATCATAGAGCAGTGAGAAAGGTGCTAGATTTGGAATCGAGACCTCATTTCAAATTTCAGCTTGGCTGCTCGTATGATGTTGGACAAATCACTGTCTAGGCCTCAGCACCTTCATCCATAAAGTGAGGGTGTTGGCTCAGATGACTTCTGGGGTCCCTTTTAGCTCTAAATTTATGAGGCTATGATTTATATTTGGAAGACTACAAATCTACATAAGGGACCTTTATTTTTTGAGAGCATATTATGACTGTAGAATCACAGAATGAGAAGGAACCTCAGAGATCAGCTAGTTCAGTTCCTTTCTGAAGCAGTAGCCTGGTTGTTCAAGGCTTTGCATCCTAAAAGAAGCCAAATGTCAGTCTTAGAATCATAGACCCAACAGAGCTAGGGGGAGTTTTGGACCATACATAACATCAGAGCTGGAGGAGATCTAGCAAATCCCCTCTCCTTTTATAGAGAAGGAAACTGAGGCCTAGAAAGAAGTGATATTTTTGTTATTATTATAGACTAGAGTAAAGAAAAGGACCAAAAATGAGATAGAAATGTTTCTCTGGGTGGCGATGGGACACTGGTCATTGAAAAATAGAAAAGGAAGAGCTGCTGAACTCTTAAGTTTTGGCTTGTTTTTCCTGCCAAAGAAAATGGTTTTTGGACAGAGAGAGAGAGAGAGAGAGAGAATAAAACTGACTAATACAGAGTTGAGTCAGAGTAAATAGGGGAGATAGAGGACACTTGGTTTTCCCTGATGAATTCAAATCATCAGGCCTTGATGAGCCACATCCCAGGGTACTGAGAGTACTGGCAATTATGATTTCCAAGTCACTATTAGTAATATCTGAATGATCAAAAAGAAAGAAAAGAAGAAAAAATAAGGGGAAAAAGACCACAAAACTAAAGAGAGGTAACACTGGACTACACATGTGCACATGTTCTGATTTGCAAAAAATAGAAGAGAATAGAATCTGCACATTATAGGTAGATAAGTTTGACTTGAATTCCTGGCAAAATTCCAGAACATATTATTAAAGAGTTGGTTAATGAATGTCTAGAAAAGGAAGCAGTGATCGTAAAATGCCAACATGGCTTCAGCAAGAACAGTACATGCCAAATTAGCCTCATTTCCTTTATCGACAGGGTCACTAGATGGGTAGATCATGGGAATGCTGTAGTCATTATTTGTCTAGATTTTAGCTGAGCTTTTTACAAAGTCTTTCACACAATTCCTTTTCAAAATAACATGTTTATTGATACTTTTTTATTTTTACATCATCCACATTTCCCATTGTTATCCCTCCCATTTCTACTCTTCTGTCAGAGAGCTGTTCTTTATAGTAAAGATAAAAGAGGGGGAAAAAAAAACTATTACATAGAAAAAGTCTGATATTTTTTGCATTGTAGCACACCCACTGAGATTCCTCCACCCCTCCATTAATTTGCAAAGGTGGGGCCTGCATTTTTGTGGTATTCTTATGGATGAGATAGATAGATATTGACTAAAACATTATTCTAATTAGATGGATTTAAAGCTGGTTGATTGGCCTAACCCACAATGAATAGTCATCAGTGGTTTGATGTCTCTAGTTGAGTGCCTCAATGATCTGTAGTTGACTTTAGATTTTTATCAATTACTTTGAAAAATATATTGATTGCCTGCTTATCTAACTTACAGATGACACAAGGTTGAGAGGAATAACTAAGACATTAGCTTATCCCACATTGGGTGAAATTCAGGATTCCCCAAAAATTCAGTAGGCCAGAATATTGGGATGAAACAATTAAGATAAAATTGAATAGAAATAAAAGTAATGTTTTACACTTGGACTTTAAAACAGCTTCCCAAGTACAATGAGAGAGTCTTGCTGAGACTGTAGCTTTATCTGGGGGGAAAAAGATTTGGGGGTCTTAGTGGACTGCAAGCTTGATACAAGTGAACACTTTGATACCGCATCCAGAAACACTAATATCATTGTGAGAGGCACCATGCTAAGTACTGGGATGCATGATTAGCCACTGCCTTTAAGAAGCTCACATTCTGATGGCAAGAGACAACAAGCAAATAGCTGTGTATATACAAGCTATACCATGGGAATGGAAGGTATTTTCAGAAGGAAGGCACTAGAAGAGTTAGGATTATTGTTAGACAAAAAAAATTCCTAATAATTGCAGCTATCTCAAAATGCAGTATTTCCCTTGGGAAGTAGTGAGAATGGAGGCCTTCAAGCAAACACTGGATATGTAGTGGGGTGCATTCTTGTTTAGGTATGTGTTGGACTACATGGCATTTTAGTCCCCTTCTGACTCTTAGAGTCTGATTTGCCTAAGGTCACACAGTGAATTATGGGCAGTGCTAGGATAAGGACCTAGGCCTCCTGACTCAAAGATCCTGTTTGCTTAACACATCAACAAGTTACTTGCCTTGACTTAATATTGTATGATAGGTGGAGAACAGCTCTAATTTTTCTTGTCTGAGGACTCTCTCTTTAGAAGAAACAGATGGCCTTGGTAGCTGCAGAAGGAGCACAGTTCACTGACATGCACCCCTCAAACTTCTTAGTTGTCTGTGATGAGCCTCCAGCTCCAACTGGTAAGGCTAAGAAATATCTGATGAATACAGAACAGATACCAGAATGGGTAGGCCCACCCCACGTGGTCATTAAATAAGAAAATCCATTTGCTGCAGAGCTGACTGCCGTATCTGAGCCTTGAAAGTGCAAGCTTGCACACTGGAATTTTGTTTACTTCATGTAGAAGCATAGAGAGTATTTATGAAGTTGTCTTAGGTCATGAGGAAAATCCAGGGATCGTAGCCTCATGTATCCAAAGCTGTAAGTGACTTCAGGGACTATCTAGTCAAACCAGCTCATTTGGCAGTTAAAGCCCAGAAATGTTAAGGTATTTGCCCATGGGCACAAAGGTCAGTGGAATGTGAGTCTGGGTCTTCTGACTTCAGAGACAGTGCTCTGTCTGCTAGGCCTTACTCTGCCCTTCCCTTTCTTCAGTTCCCAGCTAAAGTGCTACTCTGTTCCATGAAGCCCTTCCTGACTCTCTCCCTCCTCCCACTCCCAACTCTGAACTTCATCCTCATAGGCCTTTTCCTTCATGGCATCTCTTGTATACATCCCACAACTACCACTCTGGTAGGGACCCTCTGTGCTTCAGACCTGGACTACCACAGTAACCGGCTGCGGATCTCACCACCCACAGTCTTCCCCCACTCCAGTCCATCTTCAACTCAGCTGACAAAGTGATCTTCCTATAACACAGTCCTTGTGACCATGTCACGGCTCTTCTCTAAAGCCCATCCAGTCTGGGCTCCCTGTTACTTTCAAGATTAAAATCAAAACCTTCTGCTTGGCTTTTAAAGCCCTTCACAACCAGATCTCTTCCTGCCTTTCCAGTCTTTGGCCCCCTCCACATACCCCGTGATACAGCGGCCCTGGCCTTCTCTATGTCGTTGTTGTTGTGTTGTGTCAGTTGTGTCCGACTCTCCATGACCCCATTTGGAGTTTTCTTGGCAAAGATACTGGAGTGGTTTGCCATTTCCTTCTCCAGCTCATTTTACAGACGAGGAGCTGAGGCAAACAGGGTTAAGGGACTTGCTCAGGGTCACACAGCTAAGTGTCTGAGGCTTGAATTGATCCCACTTCTTCCTGACTCCAGGCCCGGCACTCTATCCATTCATTGCACCATTAGCTGCCCTTCTTCCTTGTAGACGAGGCTCCATCTCCTACTCCATGACTTTTAACTGGCTTATTCCCCAGGTCTAGAATACTAACCTTGTATATTTATCTTGCTTGTACATACTGTAGTTGTTTGAATGCTTTCTTCCCCATTAGAATGAGAGTTCCTTGAGAGCAGGGATCATGTTTTTGCTTTCCTTTGTATTCCCAGAGCTTAGTACAATGCCTCACACATAGTAAGGGCATAATAAGTGCTGGTCGTCTGTTTGACTGACATCGCCTGGGTCTGACTTTTACACTTTTTTCCCTCTCCTCTGTATCAGTTGTTGCTGTATGTGCTGCATCCCCTCTATTGGGCTGAAAGTTCCATGTGGCCAGAGACTATGTTGGATTGATCTTTGTCTCCCCAGTACCCAGGACCTGGCAATAGTAGACCAGGAGTAAACCTTTTGTTAAATGACCTCGTTCAGTGGCCTGAGCCCCGGGGTGATTGTTGGGTAGGTGACTCAGCAGTAGTGTGCCATCACATGTCCTCCGTGGCCTCTGTAGGTTTCTACCACAGGGCCATGTCCTGTTCTCAGATGGCCTGAGAACTCCCCATTGATGTCAATAGGGCTGGTGTGTTTTGATCAACACTGTGGTGCTCAATAGAAATTGGTGTCTGAAGGTCAGAAAGCACAAATACCGCATTCCCTCCCCTTCCTGTTCTCTCAAATTTGATGTAGTCTGGGTTAAAGAGGAAGCAGATTCTCATTTCTGTTATAAGTTATAAGCTACCACCTGGACCTTTTTCCCCCCTCACACCTTCCACAAACTTAATTTGTTAAGGTTTCCCCATCTTTACTCTCACCTTGCTTACAAAATGTCCTGACCAGGACTCTCCCGATACACCTAATGCTACTGATGTTTTTTTGCTGTTGGCCTTTTTAGGTCATTTAGGTCATTTAGGACATTGAACAAGACAGATAAAGGTAGGAGTTGCTGTAGTATAGTGGATAGAGAGCTGGCTTTGAAACCAAGAAGCCCTGAGTTCCAGTCTCATCTCTGACATATATACTGGTTATGTGACACTTGTGTCCAACTGAGCAAATCACTTAACCCCTTGATACTCCAGACAGTTTTCTAATAGAAGGAGTTGCATATGCTCACAAAATCACAGATCCGGTCTTGATGCCTTAAATAATTTGGTTTAATCGGACACTTTTCCAGGCCTTGTTGTTATATATACATTAATGGATGAGTTGCAGTTCTATTCAGCAGGCACTTAAAAAGTATATATGCTATGCAAAACCCTTGTGCTTGATGATGAGGAAATAGAATAATTATGTTATTCTTTCATGCTCTCTACTCTCATGGAATTTATGCTCTAGTTGGGGAGCTAAGATATGCAAACCAAATTATCCTACCTATTGGAATATGGTCAAATGCAGAGTGCCATGAGATTTGAAGAAAGACATAGAAAGATCATGTCCATCAGGAAAAGCTCCACAGAAAAGGTGGCACCTGGGCTGGACCTGGAGGAATTCACTGATTGAGATGGAGTAAGATCTGTTCAGGCCTAGAAAAAAGGACAGGATCCGGAGAGACTCCGCACATTACCTTTTCCAATGCCTGTTTTTATTTTGTTGCTGTTGTTGCTGCTTTTTTTTTTTTTTGGAAAAAAGAAGAAACCTGTTTCCCCAAAACAACAGGAGCTACAAGCTCATTTCTCTCTCTTTAAAAATAGCCCTGTGGTGTTGTCTTGCTTCAGTTAGCTTTCTCGTCTGAAACTCAAAGAAATGGCTCTTTTATTACTTTAAAGCTTCAGGAGACCTTGGGAAAGCAAGGTGTAAATATAAGAGGCTGCCAACATGTAGTGGCAGTGTCTGCCTAATAAGCTGCTAATAAATAACTCGGTGATTAGCTAGTAATGGCAAGCCCCTCTAATGCAGTGCTGACTGGATCCAGGTTTTCCCTCTCCACACCTTCGTATACCAGAACAGCATGGACAAATGCCTTGAAGACATTTAGTCCTTGAAAGTTCCTTCCTTGAAGGAAATTGAGATCAGATTCTGGGAGCGACTGACATTGTAAGATGCTCTTGCTAGAGTGTGGGATAGAGACTTGAGAGAAAGGACTGGGGGAGGGTGTGTGGATAATGCCGATTGACATATATTGGCATGGGCTGAGACGGGTTTACAGAAGTGGTTTCTCTTTGGCTGAAGCAATGCCACCAAGAAGTTATATTATATTAGCTTCTTGGAGGAAGGGGGTTTATGACTTCTTCATCCTTCGGGCTTCCCCTGATGCCTCATTGTTATGAGGAGGTGATCCCGGCATCTTGAATGCCCTGCCAAAACCTCTGGTGGGTCCTACCAAGCTGGAAAGGCTTCCGTGGAAGCCTTTCATGTGTTTCCCTAGTAAATGGTTTAGCTAAGTTTTTGAGAAGTTTGCTACCAGAGTTTTGGCTACCAAGGGAGGAATATTTTTCACCAGCAACCTCTCATGAAAACCATCTGACAAGAATGGGGAAGGGCATCCAGGGGAAGTATATAACCTCATCGTTGAAATCATGGGTCTTTGAAATGCCTCCTCCAGAGCTGGTACTATCCATAGCAAGTTGTAGGTGCTTAGTAAACATTTGCTGAATGAATGAATGAATAGCTAATCTAAATATTAAAATGACTTACTAGGAAAGTTCCACTCAAGTCACTTCCCTCTCGTTTGTCACCAAATAAACTTCAAATTCCTCATTGGATCTTAATATTTAGAATAGTTCATTGTTGTCTAGTCCAGTTCCCCCACTTTATGGGGAGAAGACTGTATTCAAGGCCCTTCATAATCCTGACCTTATAACCCTGCCCTCCAGCCTGGCAGTTCTGTTTGTTCCCAAATTCCATTGCCAACGCTTCCCTTCTTGCCCTATTGAAATCCTCCTCATTTGTACTCTGGTTACTTCTAGGAAGGCGCCCCCTACTACACCTCCTGTCTCAGGGACCTCTCCCTTCTCTGAGCTCCTGCAGCACTCAGGGTCCCTCAGACTCCTTCAGTGCTCCCTATATATTGCCTTATGTTTCTAATTATCCCTGTATAGCTATGGAGGTTAGGATCTGCTAGATCATGAGCTGTTGGAGGACAGCCGTAAGCTTCTTTGAGTCCTCCCACAGTCCTAGTCCAGGTCTGGGCACCTAATAGATGTTCTTTGGTTGGTTGAATGAGTGAGTCTTTCTGGGTTAGTTATGGGAATAGAGAAGGAACCTTCTGTGAAGGGGTCCCCTGAACTTGTCTTTCAACATGATACAGATTGCCTTTTTGTCTTTGTTTCTTCTGTGGCATTAAGTGGCTCTGTGGGTGATAAGAACTGTAGATATTTGTTGAATTCAAATACAAATGAACTTTTATTTTATCCTTTCCAACCAAGTAAATTCAGCCAAATAAGCATTTATTAAGCACCTACTGTGTACAAGGCACTGTGCTGAGCACCGATGCAAAAAAAAGAAAACAGTTCCTGTTCTTATGTTTTACCATCATCCTTCATCTTCTTGTCCAATAGTATTGTGGTTTTTGCTTGCCTCTCATTCTCTATTCTTGACCAAGGAGCTTGGCTGATGAAGGAGACTAACCAAGGCCATAGAGATAGAACTAGAAAGAATCTTGGAAGTCATGTATGTAGGCTGTCCCTTTCACTCTATGGATCAAGAAACTGATGGAAGTGACATACCCAAGGTCACTTAGGTAGTAAAGTGATAGAACTGGGATTTGCCTCCAGGACCTGTGAGTCCACGTTCAGCACTCATCTCTCACTGCCCTGCTCTGCCACCCCTTTGGCCTTTTTATTGGGGTGAGCATTTCTTAGTCAGTTAGGGTACTGGATTGAGCCATACCAACTTTTACCAGATCTTTTGTCTGCCAGTGTTTAAAGTAGATCTCCCCCACTCCCCAATCTGCCATGCTTCCCTGGGGAAGATTTACTGCCTTAGGAGTAACTCCCTTCTGTACAGTAAGCAGGGATGGAGAAATGCTAATTAGCAGAGTGAAATTGTGTCATATTCCCCAAGTAGCAGAACTCATAAAGGAAGGAGCAAAAAACATCATGATGCTCTCTAACAGGAATAATGTTTCTCTATATCACGTTGTCCCTTTTACAGTCATTGATCTTAGCTTACTGATTGGTTTTTGTAAATGAAAGCTAATTTTCTTAATACATTGGGGTGTTTTTATAACTTCCTTGTGAAATGCCATGATGTACGAGAATCATAGTGAACAAATAAATGGGCTCCCCCTCCCCAGTCCTCCCACTTCTAACTGTCAGAAATGATAAGCAGGGATTAAGGAGTTTTGCCTGTTTTGCGTATTTGTTCAAATTGTGTCTTTTGCCTCTTAGAAATGTATGACTTTAAGGAAAAAATACCACAACTTGATACTATGTTGTCTGCCAAATATGCCTTCATTGGGTGGCAACATGAATAGAAATCTGGTGTCCAGAGAGAGAGGCAATGGTCTCATTATCATTTCCTGCCCTCTTAAGACCCCATCAGGACTATTATGTGCAGTTGTGTGTACTATGTTTTTGAAAGGATGTTGGTAAGCTGGAGGGAGTCCAGAGGAGGCTAACTGGGATGGTGCAGGGACTGGATATCATGCCAGAAGATCCATGAAAGGAATTGGGAATCTTTAGCCTGGAGAAGAGAAGACTGAGGGAAAAACACAATAGCTGCTTTCAAATAAATGAAGTACTGTCATAGGGAAAAGAGAATCCATGTGGATAATGAGGGAGTTGTACCATATGACCTCTAGATTCGCTTTCAGCTACATGTCCAATTTTGTGATTATTCTTCTTGGACTCTACTCCGAAACTAGGATGTATAATGGTTGGGAATTATAGGGAGGCATATTTTGGCTCAGTATAATGAATATATTCCTAAAAATCAGAGCTGTCCAATGGACCAGTGTGGTCATTTCCCTCCCCTGGAGGTGTTCAAATGGAGACCTGATGACCACCTGTCAAGGAACTGACTGCATTGGGTCAGAGGTTGGTCTAGACCTCTAGATCCCTCCCATTTTAAATACTTTATAGGCAAAGGGGAAATGGGAAGTTTCATAAATTGATAGAGAGACAGATATATAGAGATACATTTATGTCTATATCTCATCATACATATATGTTAAATGTGTATGTACATATAAATAAGTGTATACATATACAGACATACATATATGTATGTATACATATAAATATGTGTGTATATGTTTATATTACAGTGCTTAGCACAGCCTAGTATATAGCAGATATTTAATAAATGTTGATTGAGTGATGGATATTTGACTAAAGGAAATAGAAAAGGACATTAAAAGCTTTCAGTGAAGGTCTGTCTATCCAGAATGTGGATTAGTTTCATCAAACTGGTTGGAACCCTCTATTTGATTTGTTTTGTGAAACAAATAGAATGCAAAGTTAGTAAACCATTGGAGAACTGTCCATTTTGGTTCAAATGCCTTCACCTTTTAGGAAGTGAGTTATTAATATTGAGGCTGTGCTGTTGGGACCTGCATAGGCACTGCATGGATCAAAGGATCCCAGAATCCCCGAGCTGGAAGGGCCTTCAGAGACCTTCCTGTCCAACCCCTCCCTGAGCAGAAACCCCTTCTACCACACATCCAACAAGTGGCCATCCAGCCTTTACTTAAAGATCTCTAACAAGTGGGAACCACCTCCTAAGACAGCTCATTCCACATTTAAACAGATGAGCTCATTAAGAAGTATTTCCTCACATCAAGCTAAAATCTTCCCCCCTGCAGCTTCCACCATCTTACTCCTACTTTTTCCCTCAAGCACCAAATAGAAGAAGGGTAATCTCTCTTCCACTAGACAGACCTTCAAACATGTCATTTGAAGACAGCAATCATGTCCTCTCTAAGTCTTTTCTGCTCTAGGCTAGACATCCCTAGTTCTTTCAACTCATCCACACATGTCATGACTTCAAGTTCTTTCACCACCCCGGACACCCATGAGCTTATCATTGTTTTTTTCTAAAACACTCAGAACTAAACACAGTAGTCTAGAGATGATCAGAACAGGGTAAAAGCAGGGCTATTGTTTTCCTAATCCCATGTATGATGCATCTCATAAAGCATTCTCAGATCACATAGCTTTTATGACTTCCATACATCTCACTTTGACTCATATTGGACTATAGTCCATTAAAACCCCCATTTTTTTTCTGATGGACTGCTAGCCTTGCCTCCTTCATCTTCTACTTGTATGGTTCATTTTTTTAACCCAAATGTAAAACCACGTTTATTTATTATCAGATTTCACTTAGTAAGTTCATCCCAACATTCTAACCTACTGCAATCTCTTAGAATCCTAACTTTGTCGGGCAGCATTAGCTGTCTCTCCCAGATTCCTGTCATCTGCCAATTTGATAAGCATGCTATCTCAGCTTTTATTGAAGCCATCGGAAACAAGCATTCACCAGCACAGCGACAAGCCCAGCTCCCCAGGGCACTTCACTAGAGGCCTCCTCCTGAGTTGACTTAAGGCTATTAATGATGACTTGTGGGATGTGCTGGTCCTTCCAGCAGCTCTGAATCCTCCTGACTGCAATATCATCTAGCCCACATGTTTCCCATCCTTTGTACCAGTATAGCTTAAGGGACTTTGTTACATCCTTCGATAAAATCTGCATAAACCACAGCATTCCCCTCATCTATTGTCCACTCACTTGGCTGAAGAGGATTTAACATTAGTCTTTCATGACATATTCATGATGAAGCTAGATGTTCATTAACTATCCCTTTAATAATACTTTCTAGAGTTTTTTTTTTAGAGGAATAGAATTTCTTCAGTTTCTGTGCCCCCTGTCCCTGAAATTTAAGTCAAACAATGCTAATCTCTTTTTGTAAAATTAAGGTATTTCTCTCTCCTGGTAGTGTATCTTCTGTTCTTAATTGTGACTCAGTCAAGTGTATGCCAACCCTACCACTCTCCTGGAGTACTACCGCTGGTTCACGTGGTCCATTTACTCCTTAAGGACAGGTAGGAATTTTCTCTCAGTCTCTCTGTTGACCCTGGGTTTCAGCTCACTGTTTTGCTCTTTCCAATCCACAGATCATTTTTCTTTGTTAGAGAGGAGCCATTGATAATAGTGGCTGTAGTTTAACCTCTTTTTATTCCTTTGGCATTTTGGCATGTAGTTTGTCTGAGACTAGCAATTATCTTAGTTTGTTAGCTCCTATTTTTATTTCTTAATATAAGAAGTAAGCTCACCTTTGAATTTCAGCGGTGTTTGTTAGGGATTATATCTATATGCATTTGTGTGTATGTATACAAATATATCTACACACATACCTCTCGCAATATTATTAGAAAATGATGGACCATCTTAGATTTTTAAAAGCTGTGTACAGAAAATTAAAGCAAGGGCAGGTAACAGAAAGATGATTTTTTTTTTAAAGATGTGGTACTGTTTTGTAAATTTTCAGACGCCATAAAACCATAAAATGAAACTTAAAAAGGAACCGAAAGGAAAAAGAGATGGGTCCTTTTTTTTTTTTTTAAGCTATCCTGGTGAAAAAAAAGGTTAGGACCACTGCTCATTGTGGACAGGGTAATGCTAACCAATAATGGAGAGAAGGTAGACCTACTTAACTGTGATTTTACTTCCATTTTTTTCTCTGCCAAATAGAGACAGACAAAGCAAATGGGGCTCATAGAGACTTGAAACCCTCAAGATAAGTTAGAAGATGATGAAAATAATTAGACACCCTTCAGGAGTTCAAGTCATCGTACATTTACAATATACTGAGTGCTTATCAGGTATCTTTAACTGCTGTTGTAATTGTAACATGGATATATTCCATTCGACCACTGCTACCCAGACATTTCCTCTCCTCAACTACCCTAATGTACCTTCATCTACTTTCAGTTCAAAAGGAATACATTTATCAAGTTGATTTCTCCGGTGAAAGTGAAGAAAGTCTTGAAGTAGTGGACAGATGGGCTGCTTATGAGAAGTGTTATATGGAATGTCCCACAAGTTTTAGTGTAGGTTTAAGTTATTTTTCAGTCAGTAAAGATTTTTTAAGTACCTCTTATGTTCCAGGGTACTCTGCTAAACACTGAGGAGACAAAAAGAGACAAAAGACAGTTCCTGCCCCCAAGGAGATTACAGTTTAATGAGGGAGAGACCATGCAAGCAAACACATACAAAGCAAGCTATATGCAGGATAAATCGGAAATGATTAGAGGAGAGAAAGTATTGAAATTGAGAGAGAAGGAAGAAACTGCTACCTTCTACTTAAGAACTATTAAGGGGAGTTATGGAAGGCTTCTGAAAGTGGAAGGTGGGACTTTAGTTGAGACTTAAAGGAAGCCAAGGGAGGTCAGTAGTCGGAGTGAAGGAGGGAGAGCATTCCAGGCATCGTCAGAGAAAATGTTCAGAAAACAAATGCCCTATTAAAGCTTAAAACAACATTAGGACTTTTGGGATGCCATGTGTATAATTTTATGATGTATGATTTTATGAATCTATGTTACTGTTGTTCAATCTTCTCAGTCGTGTCTAACTCTTCGTGATCCCATTTGGGGTTTTCTTGGCAAAGATACTGGAGTGGTTTGCCATTTCCTTCTCCAGCTCATTTTATAGATGCAGAAATTGAGGCAAACAGGTTAAGTAACTTGCCCAGGGTCATGCAGCTAGTAAGTGTCTAAAGCCATATTTGAACATATACATTTGTATGTGTGTGTACACACATATGCATGTAGATGTTTATGTATACACATATGTAAATGTTCATGGTATATATGGAGATGGGACTGCTATTATAATTCCATCTATTTAGGCAACTCCCAAATGAGGAAACTCCTTCTACCAATACAGGTTAGCATCTTCTCTGCAAATTCTAGTCTTAGAGGTTGCCTAGAGAACTGAGAGGTTTAAACAACTTGTCCAGAGTCCAGGATGACCTTCCTCAAAGACCTGGGGTAAGGAAAGTGATGGATAGACTTTTCAGTTTTATAGAAATATGAGTTGCTGTCAAGTACTTGCATTGTTCTGCTCCCCAATCGTTTTGAGGAAATCACTTTGTAGAGTCCTGTAGGCCAATGGATATGAGCTGGTAACTGTAATGGCAGCTATCTCTGTGGGCAGTTCTATCGATGCTGATTCCTTCACCACAACCCCAGGGGACATATTGCAAAACTCACCCTGACTGGTACATCTTTCGTGGCCAGGGAGGGTGTAGAAATCAGAGGTAGAGCAGAGGAGAAATAATAATAAACTCACATTAATAAATAAACTGGGATCCGGTGACACGGCCTTCTTGCTGTTCATCCCACAAAGATACTCCCTCTCCTAACCCCCAGATATTTTCACTGACTGTGCTTAAGACCTAGAATTTTCTCCCTCCTCATCCCTGCCTTCTGGCTTTCCTGGTTTTCTTTACAGTCCCATCTTCTATTAAAAAGCCTTTCTTGGTCCCTCTTGATGTTAGGCCTTCCTTCTCCTGATTGTCTCCAGCTTATCCTGTCTGTGTCTTGTTTGTTGCCTCTCCCGTTAGACCGAATTCCTTGAGAATTTACTTTTCTTTGATTTCCTCAGTGCTAGCACATAGTAGGTTCTTAAAAATTCTAGTCGACTGAATAAAGCTAGAGTGCTTTAAGATTTATAGTCTTTTTCTTAACAATCCCATAAGGTAAGCAATACAAGGATCCCTCCCTTCCTCATTTTACAGATGAAGAGACTGAGACACAGAGAAAGATATCTTGCCCCTCTTACAGATGTGTCAAGGCTGAAATTTAGAACTGTTTTAATTGTTTATCTAAAGCTTTCCTGTCACATTAGTCCTGAAGGCATCTCATGGATTTCAAAATGCAGAGAAGTGTTATTTGTTCCTGAATTATATAGCACGTTTGTCTTGTGTCATTTTTTTTTTTCTTGTGTCATTTCTATCTTGAATCAGTGATGAAGAAATTGGAACCCCAGGTACAGTGTTAAATGTTTCATTTAATCGAAGAACTCAGTTGTTCATACTGATACTTAAAGGAATATCTCAACGGTCAAGTGAGATCTTTTCATCTCTTAAGCATCTTTTTGTCCTGGGGATATTCGGGCATAATTCCTAATAACAACAGAAGGATTTACACACACAAAGAGAAGGAAAAGGGAGTTCTTAATTTTTTGCTTCCTTAATAATAATAATAATGGGCCTGTTCCTTGTCTTTTCTCCATACCCCCATGGAGTTTCCTTTGAAGTCAGCGTGAGCTTAGATCAACTCTGCCCAAAGGGGGGCTGCAAGAGAGAAGGGAGAAAAAAAACGCAAAAAAATAAAGATCTGACCCCTGGATGATGAGTCATGAAAATAATAGCGTTATTTATTATGGGCCCCTTATCCACTGTGCTCACACTTATAATTTTAGGAGACCATAAATACATGAAGTTTTTAAAGAAGGGATTTAAGGACCTGGAAAATCACTCATGCAAATGATTCAATCAGTTATTCATTCAATGAACGGTAAGCACCTGATACACACACTGAACTGTGCTTGACCCTGAGAAAACTGCCAATTCAATCAGGGCTGTTTATTGAGTATCTGCTATGTGTCCTTGGCTTCTTTGCTCACCTCTTTCATCAGTCGTTTGGTGTGATGGACAGTTAACCATTGTTGGAATCCAGAAACCTCGGCTAGTTTCAGGTCTGCCACAAACTCAGTGAGACCTTAGACAAGTCACTTGCCTTCCCTCTAGAGTCATTATAAAGACGGTTTTGTTTATTACATCATTGTCCCCTCGGAGTGTTTTTAATGAAGTGTTTAAAAAGGGAAGACTGTGATCTCAGCCTTGGTGTTTTATTGGCCAATTTCCAAGCTATTTCTCTGTAGCACAAAGCATAGCTTTGTGTTGTCCAAAGCAAATAGGAAAGATGAAATGATTTTAGAAAATATGGACCAGGGAAAATTCAGGTTGTAACATTGCTTTTCAGGAGTGAGCCAAATTATTCAAGATAGGGTTGTTTAGGCAGTCACTGTGACTAGACATTACTAACCAGCAGACTTGGCATTTGAGAGAGCTGGATTCTCGTTCTGGCACTGTCACTGTGGACAGGTCACTTCCTCTCCAGTGACCTTTGCATCCTCATCAATCCGATAAGGGGCTTGGTTCATATGATCTCTAGGGACCATTATCTGGGAGTCAGCAGTATCCTAATTTCCCAGATAATTATGTATCTTTCTGGTGTGCTTTTGACCATACAGACTGGCCTGGCTGCCCATGTGAAGAAAAGGGATGCCCTTTCCCAAAGTGGCATCTTTTAGGCCTAGGAAGGTGAGGAGTAGAAAATTCTGTAGGTATTTGGAGAGTGGAAAGGCAAACATCTATAGGGACAAAGTTCTTAGCATGTAGACATCCCCTTCCTTTTTAATTATTCCATTTTTGGCTATTTTGGGGAAAACAAAATGAAGCATCCATTGTGTATAACAGCCTAATGGTTGTCACGAAGGGCTGGTGGAGTGATAAGACCACCTGTCTTCCTACACAAACCTAGAGTGTTTCTTCATCTGTAAAATGGGAAAACAAAACCAGTACCTACTTATGGCTTCACGTGAAGAACACATTTTATAATCCTTAAAGGGCGATGCAGATCTCAGCTATTGTCATTTTTAAATTACGTGACTGGGTAGCTAGTATTAGATTTGTAGTCAGAAAGACCTGACTTCGAATTCTACTAACGGTGCAACTCTGGGCAAGTTATTTAGCTCTGGGAACCTCAGTTTCCTCATCTGTAAAATGAGGATAATAATAACACTTATCTCACAGGGTTGTTGTGAAGACTAAATGAGATAACACATAAAACACTTTGTAAACTTTAAAGTGCTACTACGTATGTGATAGCTATTATTATTATTAAATTATATATGTGATTGGAGTAGGGATTTAGGAGAGGGAATGTACTTCTCATTTCTTTGGTATAGGACACTCTGCTGAGGAAACATTCTCTATCAATGCAGGTTAGCACTTTTCCTTCATTGCATACTTTTAGAGAGTTTTGCCTAAAATACGCTTAAGTTACTTGTCCAGGGTCATACCGCTAGTATGTGTTAGAGGTGTTCCTAGCTGAAAGCATAACTCTACTATGTCATACTGCTTTATAAACTTAATATTGAACATAAATGAACCTAATTAAATTTGCTTTGTAATTATTTACATTGAAATTAATTTCATTGAAAACAACAACTTTATCATCACTCCCACTGAGTCTCTGCCAAGATCCTTTGTCCATTCCTTGTCATTTGCTTTTCCCTTATATGGTTATACTGCATGTTCTGCTTTGGGGCAGGGGGGAGGGCTTTGCATTGTTTCACAGAGTTTAAATTGCCTTATATTTTTCAGATTTGCCAGCTCACAACAGTATTCCATTACATTAATACCCGACAATTAATTTAACCATTCCCTTCTGCTGAACATTTTGGTTGCTTCCATTTTTTTTTCAATTTCAAATAATGCCACTATGAAAATGTTTGAACAGATAGGCGAGCTATTGTTACTGAGTTGTTAATAGTTTATAAATAAGTGGTAATAAACAATATATATTATATAAATAATATATATATAAGCAATAATAAATAAGTGGTCATGATTTTAGTAGCAGAAGTCAGTGTCTTTCTGAAGACATATTTGTATGAGATGTATTGGCTGCCTTTTATAGGAAAACAGTTACTTTGTGGTTTTGATTCTGGTTTTAGGAAAATTCTTAGGAACCTGGAAAGTAAGAATAATATATGTCCAACTGCTGATCTACCCAGACACTTCCAGCTTCTCAGATGCATGTACTATAAAATGCATGCTTCTCTGGAGAAGCACATATTTCCCCCAAATATGTTGTTACTCATAGAGAAAATCTTTTTCCATGTTACTGCCTTGAACCATATGGATGAATAACAACTCACTTTTTGCAACAGAATCAGTACCTTCACTGGGACTTTTAGAGCCCACTCACTGTGGTGCTCCTGGAGAAGTCATTTCTTCCTCTTCTTTTATTTGTAAAACCAGGGGGTTGGATTAAATGGTTTTTTAAATCTCCTTTTAGCTCTTGCATTCTTTGGTACTGTGTGTGTGTGTGTGTGTGTGTGTGTGTGTGTGTGTGTGTGTGTGTGGTTAGGCATGCATTCATTTCTGTAACATTCTATCTGTTGTACGCTTCTGTTCTAAATGAATGAAAAAAGCAAGCGCCTCCGTGGCTTTTTATTCTAATGTGATTTCTTCCATGATTGTACTTGATCGAGACATATCTCAAAGCAAAGCTCCCTGAACAGTAGTTATCAAACTTTCTTTTATTTGTAAGGCTAAAAGATAAGAGATGGCATTAACCAAGGAAACTTTTTGAGACAAGCCAAAGCAGAAGGACTTCTCCTAAACAGTCTGGGCCAATCAATCTCTATGATGCCAGACTACAAGGCCAAGTTTTCTGGTATTTACAATTCTCTCCATTGCATTGGAGCAGTACAAAAAAGTATAGTTTGGTCAATTTGTGCACATGCCCAGTTTCCCACTGTGATAGCCTCTCACAGACCATTTGATCCATTCCAGGGGTGGGGAACCTGCAGCGTTGGGGCTACATGTGGCCCTCTAGGTCCTCAAATATGGCCCTTGGACTGAATACAAAATTCACAGAACATTGTAAAGTTTAGATTCAGTCAAAGAGCCAGTTTGAGGACCTAAAGGGCCACATGTGGCCTCAAGACCTCAGGTTCTCCACCACCCCTGGGATTGGACCAACAATAACAGTTCTAATCACTGATATCTCCTTCCTCTCATCTCCCATCGAATAAATTTCAAATGTCAATTAATAATATTTTCATTTGCCTTTTTATGTATTTACATGTCTTGTTCCACCCAGCTAGACTATGGGCTTCTGTAGGGCAAGGGCCCCATGTCATCTTCTTTGTATCTTTCATAGCACTGAACATGGGGCCTTGGACATAATCCTCTCAGGAAATAATTCAACTCAAGAAATTTAATTCAATAACTATTTATCAAGGACCTACTATGTCCACGGCACTATGCTTGGTACTGGGAGAGAGACAAAATGTAGACAAGAAATAGTCTCTTCCCTCATGAAGCATTTGGTCAAAGACCCGTGAAGCAAAAAGTGTTTCACAGCATTTCTGTGCATGGGTCCATCTGACATGGGAGTTG
>NW_027186442.1:4983393-4986314 GCF_028583685.1 Petaurus breviceps papuanus | reverse complement strand
AGGTGTGAGCAGTATGTTTCACTAGCCTCCGGGACACCCTCCTCCCTTGTCCCTGAGTCCAGCTGCATTCTGACAGACCCAGAGAGAACAAATACCCAACTCTGGAAAGTGTTTAGCTTCCTTGTTCCTAAAACCTTGAGATTTCTCCCTCTTTAGAGTCTGCCCCCACAGAGAGGTTGCCTTGAACACTTTGTGGAGAGAACTACCCCTGTGTGAGTGATTCTAAATGTTAGTTCCTTACCAAAGTAAACACGAGACTAATAGGTTGAAAATGCTAACTCTGCATGTGTGTGTGTGTGTGTGTGTGTGTGTGTGTGTGTGTGTGTGTGTGTGCAGATACTCTATTGACTCCCTTTATTTTTATTCTTGTCTTGGCTGTAAGGATCCTAGAATGTGGCTCTTGGAACTTGGCATTGGCTTCCATTGCCCTCTTAGGCGCTTTAAGAAGGGATGATAAGAAACTAGGACCAGTCGTGCAGCCTAGCACCTCTTAGCCTTCCCACAATGACTGGCTCATTTCTCCCTTAACATACATGGCAGGCATGTGGCACCAAGTTCTGATTTCTGTGCCCACTTATCCCTGCCTGATGAGGAAATCTGACAATAGAACCAAAAAGTCAAAATATTCATGTGATGGATCTAATTACATTTTCTCCTGTGTGCACAGTGAGTGTTATTGACACTGAAAAGAGAGAGAAACACAGACAGAGAGAAAGAGGAGGAAGGGAGGAAAAAGGAAGAAAAGAAAGATTTCCCATCTTTGGTATATTTTAGGTAATTTTGAAAACAGACGGCTGAGGAAGTGAGGGGGAGCTCTTCCACAACAAATATCCTTACATGTTGTGGGATTTGGGAAGCAAGACCTTCTCTCCCTCTCTGCCCCCCCCCTTCCCATGCACTCTTGATTATTAAGATACTCAGTCTTATAAGGGGTGTTGGATAATTAATCCTGTGGAGAGACACCATCAACAAATGCTAGAATCTATTTAAATAATGAAGAACTTCTTTTAATGTCTACATGAAAAATAACTGGGCTGGTGGCCCGGAAGAGAAAGAGTCCATATTAATTGAAATGTACTTTTCCCTTCAGAGGATGGGTATTTTTCTTTTGCCTGAACACACACACACACACACACACACACACACACACACACACACAAATACACACACACACACTCCACACAACATGCTATACTCACAAGAGTCTCCTTTCAGTTGAAAAGAAATCAATTTTGTTTCATGGTCGCCTTCCAAAAACCACTTTTGATCGTATGATTTTGTTTCAGTTTAGAGTACTCCAATCAGTCCCTTAGAAAAAAAAAGAGGAAAAAAATTCTGTAAGCAAATATCTGGGCTCTACTGTAGATTCTAAGCCATTCTGTATATTGACAGCAATCAGGATTCAGAGGCTGCTGAAACTTCCCCTCTAATTGAACTGGGAAAGGTAAACCCAGTTTCAGTGCTCTGCACGCCGTAATTGCAATAATTTAATTTAGCTATTTAACCTGTAATTCAGTGGTATTTATTAAAGAGCATGGGAGAAAATGAGGCCATTAGGAGCCAGAGATGAATACATTGAAATGAAAATGAACACTTCTAACTGCTAGTTGACCTTCGTTTTGTAGCAGTTTTTATTAGACTGGTCACGGTAATTACCGGGATGTGAATCATGGAGAAAAGTGAATAATTCTGTAATGAACATTTTTATTCATTATCTCACATTTTCAGAAACCGGGCAAGTTATCGGGGAGAAGTATCTGCAGTGTTCCCCCTTGTTTGTTTTTCAACAAATAATGGTTTGTGGACAATAGCCCTGGTGTACAACATCTTTCCGATCGGTGGTGAATTTGTGTCCTCGGGAATCGATGTGTTGCTGCATCACACATGCAGCTGGGAGCAGACTGCACGTTGATTTTCCTGGTGCATTTAGGGAAGACACGAGCATTTCTAAATTGAACCATAAAAGTAACTGTATCCTGAGAAGGCAAGTGGCATCTCCTCCAGCCAGACTGGGGACAGTCCCTTTAAATTATTGAGCACATTAAAAGTTTTAGTAACTCATGGAATGAGCAGAGCAGTGTGTACTGTAGCAATCCCAGTCAGCCCTATCTATCCGTTGCTATTCATGTTACTTCATTAGTCTTATCCTGCATCCTTGCAAATTATTCAGGCCCTTAGATTAAATGGGAATGAAAAGGGGAGAGGGTTTTGTCAGTCCCAGAATGATTTATAGCTGCTCCTCTGAATGCATTGGTGGTAGGCTATTTTTTGTAAATTTGGGGTGAAATGTTTATTGGGCTTATTTCCATATTGTTTTTAGTCTTCCTAGTGGTGCTGACTGAGGGAACATAACCCCTCATAAAGAATATGGAATCATTTGATGTTTAGTGAGGCTTGAGAGCTGTCTTAACTAGAAAGCAGGTAAATTGTTAAAATTACTGGGAGTCTGAAGATCTGGTTTCCAATCCTGGCTCTGAGGCTTGTTAGCTTAGGTGACTCTGATTAAATTAACTAATGCTGACTGGACATCAGTTTCTCTATATCTATGAGAGACGATTATTTTTCTAAATTCCCTTCCAATACTAACATTCTTTGACCTCTCTACCACTCACCAATCTGTGTCCAAAATAGAGATGTTAAAATAAAAGCTATCTAGTTGAGAGAGAGGAGAAGAAGAAGAAGAAGAAGAAGAAGAAGAAGAAGAAGAAGAAGAAGGACGAGGAGGAGGAGGGGGGAGAGAAGAAAGAGAGGAGGGGGAAGGGAGAAGAGAAAGAGGAGGGGGAAGGGGAGGAGAGATCAGGAAGAAGAGAGGGAGAAGGAGGGAAAGAGGGAAGATAGGAGAGAGAGAAGGAAGAAAAGAGGGAGGGGGGAGAGAGAAAGAGAGAGAGAGAGAGAGAGAGAGAGAGAGAGAGAGAGAGAGA
>NW_027186442.1:4970236-4983293 GCF_028583685.1 Petaurus breviceps papuanus | reverse complement strand
GAGAGAGAGAGAGAGAGAGAGAGAGAGAGATCGAGCGTGTTTAAGATCTTCTTAGTGTTGTCAATGAAACCTTATTAGAGACAATGATGATATATATCCTCAGCTGTGTCAGGGTCTTCATTTCCTGCTTTCTCTTTTCTCTGCAGAGTACCACTGAGATCATACTTTGACCTCAGAAGGAATAGGGATGTGGGTTTGCCGTGCATTATGGATATCTCAGAAGAAAAAATGACAGATATGCTATGAATGTAAAATGTCTAGTCACTGCTTTGCACTATTCTGGCTGGCTTTCAGCTGGAGGACCGCTGCAAACCTCACTCTTTAAAGAGAGATTCAAACCAGTTTTCTTGTCTTTCCTGATCCCTGTATTAGTTAATAGTTACTGTCTTATTACCAGTGTTGGCCAATTAACATTCTAGAAAATTCCCTGATGCTAAATAAATATTTTCAAAATTTTGATTATAAGGTATATAATGCTGCTTCAGATTCTTTTGCAGAGTACATTTAGAATCACCTTGATTTTATTTTAAAAGACAATTTAGTATCCTCATTTTTATTGACATCTTTTGTTCTTGCATCACTTTATTTCCAGATAGATCACTCCCACCCAGCACCACCTGGCCAACTATCCCTTTCTAACAATGAATTTTTTAAAAAAGAGAAAAAAATCAGTTCAGCAAAACCAGCTAGTACTTCACCTGTGTCTGGCAGCCTATGCAATATTCCACACCCATGGCCCCTCCACCTGTGCAAAGATGAGAGGGAGACACCTTGATTTTCAAAGTATATTCCTGGTATCTTAGTGCTCAGCAGCTTCAGCTTTATTGATCAGAAATAGTTAAAGTTAAACCATATTCAGTGTCTGTCTTCCCTTCTGGAAAATAAAAGTATTTTTGGTCACTAAGCAGTTTTTTCAGAAAATATATCTAAATTGCATTTCTCTAGGGGCAGCAACAGAGAAATACTGGTCAGCTTGATAGAGAAGACTTGTACTCCTAGCAAGACTGAATTGTTCTTCTTAGTTATAATGGCCAGAGACCCCCAATGGCCTCTGCACTGGGTGATCCTAGCTGACTTCTGTCTTGTGCATATTCCCAATGAGTAAAAAACTGGGGCTCCTCTAGAGGTACCATGGTGTAGCATGTGTCCTCCTGGATCCCCCAGTGGAGGGGGCTGTTGTAATGAGAACAGGACTAGAGTATTTTCTACAATCCGTTGAAATAATGAAGCATTTTGAAAACAAGGTAGGACTGTTTAAGCAAATTGAGCAAGGACACCAATCTTGGGAATATTCTGATGGTCAAGGTCAACCACTGGGGAATGGGCCCAGACTAGCAGAATTTCACCAAACTGGGTAGATTTGGTCACACTTCTGCAGCTGGCTGGCACAGACTGTGTGGCATCCCTGCTTTGTTGATGGGAATCCTTGGTCTGAACTCCGTAAGGAAGAAATACGATAAAGAACATAACAATACAGGAATAAAAGAATGTTGTCCACCCCTGTTTTGGGAAAAAAAAATGGTAGTAGTAGGGGGTTGGTGGGGGAAAAAATGTTCCTATTTTCGGCTTGGAAAAGCAGGTACCCATCATTGTAGCCAGCTACCGAAATGATCAGAAGCCACTGTATGCCATCATGTACTGGAACTTTGAAACCTCTCATCTGCTTGGTTGCTTGGTTACAAGATCATTTGTCATGTATTCCGGGAGAAGGGGGCTCAGGGTGGGGAGGGGGAAGAGCCAAGGGGAGGGGGGAGGTAGGAAGATTACATGTGCTGTTGAAAATGCAATGAGCATATCCGATCATATCTAATTCCCATTTATATTACTGTGGACATCCCTACTGCCCAGCTGCCCTCTCAAAGACTTGGAGCTGTGGGATTTTTTTGATGCATGAATGAAGACTGGGAAGTGGGCCAGGACTCTGTTCATGGGCTTCTTCATCATTTATTAGCTTCTAGTTTTAATTGTTTTCCTGCTACTTTCCAGATATTTATCTAGGAAGAATTGTAGTTTCTCACTGTGCCATGTGGATGCATGGGATGGGAACCAGCTACAGAATTTTAACTAGTTCATAAGAATCTGACAAAATCAATGTCTGTCGAAATGTTACATTTTACAGAAAATGTCTGAAAGCTTGTGTCTATTATAAAACACACATAACAATGGCCCATATCTATATAAATGTTCTGTATTAGAGCATTTCAAAATTTGCTTTCTGTAAAGCTCTCACTGAACCATCTATTCATAATCTCACATAGTACTTTGTTTATGATACTTAGATGCAGTTTTCTTCTCTATAAAATGAGGGCGTTTGGACTAGGTCACAGGGGTGGGGAACCTGCGGCCTCAAGGCCACATAGATCCTTGGGTGCTGCCTTTTGACTGAGTCCAAGTTTTACAGAACAAATCCTTTTATTAAGGGTATTTGTTTTGAAAAGTTTGGATTCAGTCAAAGGGCTGCAGTTGAGGTCCCAGAGGGCCACATGTGCCCAAGGTTCGCAACCTAAAGTACCTTCTGGGTCAGTTAGGTGGTGAAGTAAATAGTGCACTGGCCATGGCGTCAGAAAAACTCATCTAAGTTCAAATCTAGCCTCAGACTCTTACTGGCTGTGTGACCTCAGGTAAGTCACTTTATTCTGCTTGCCTCAGTTTCCTCATCTGTAAAAAGAGCTGGAGAATAAAATAGCAAACCACTCCAGTATTTTGCCAAGTAAACCCCAATGGGGTCATGAAGAGTCAGACACAAGTGAACAAGGCACATTCTGTGTTATTTTATGTCATAGTTACCTGTTTTTGTGTCTCATCCCCTTATAAGACTCTCTGAGGGCAGGGATCATGTCTTATTTAAGCTATTTAATCCCCACCAATATCAACATAGTCCTTTGTACATAGAAGGTGCTTATTAAGTGTTGGTTGAATTGAATTACAAAATACTTTCTTCAACAACCATATGAGATTATTGAGATATGTATTATCATCTGCATTTTATAGATGAGGAAACCCAGGACTCAGAGTGGGGTAGTGACTTGCCCGGAGCCATATGCCTAGTTAAGTGATAGAATTGGGCTTTGAACTCATACTCCAAAACCCTTTTTTCATCATCCCACACTATAAACCTTCCAACCCTCATTCCCTTGGGATGTCCTTGCTGAATGAAAGGCACAAAGCTGGCTTCAGCTGCTTCCTGTACTGTTTGACCACTCCAAGGGGTTAGTTTAGTACATCTGTAGTAATTCAGTTCAGCATTAGCAACTAAAATATTAGTGAGTGGGGTAGGACTACAGTGGAGAAGTTAGGTGGTACCATGGATAGAACCCAGGCCTGGAAATCAGGGAGACCTGAGTTCAAATTTGACCTCAGATACTTAGTAGCTGTGTCACTTAACCCTGTTTGCCTCAGTTTCCTCATCTGTAAAATGAACTGGAAAAAGAAATGGCAAACCACTCCAGTATCTCGGCCAAGAAAACAAAAGAATCCAATAAGAGTGAAATGATTAAACAACAATAACCAAGTTCTACAGTGACCGGGAGATTTAGTTTTCCTGCGAGCACAATTAGAAGACAAAAAAATGAAAAAAAAAATAACCAGAAAACAGTCATTTGGTCAGTCCCAAGAAAGTGAGAGCAATCTCTGAATCTTCCCCTCTGACGTAAAAATTGGAAGACTGAGGGTCTGTATGGCAGTTGGTAGCAGTAGTAGCTTTTTTTATTCCTCTTAAAAAAAGAGTACTTGGTAAAGTTAAAGCAGGCTAACCCGATACCTATCAGTGATTGATTTTGGAGGCAAAGATTCAGGAACTGATCTTAAAGGACCTGAGTTTAACTCCTGAGTTTTGATTTAAAGAGTTTTCATTTAATCTTCCTGAATTGTTGCAATCAGGGCTATGATGTTCAAACTTCTTGGCCAGAGCCCATTTGGATCCACCTTGCTAGAAAAAAATTGATAACAGGCTAGAGGCTCTACAGCCATGTCAGTATTGCAATTAAAATGACCTAAGGAGAGGCCACTGGATCATGGAATTTAAAGGTAGAAGGAACCTTAGGCATCATCTATTGAAACCCCAGCATCCTTTGAGAGACACGTGAGTAGGTCTGTATCTTGCCAAGCACTACCTTGGAACCTCTCTCTCTTATCATGGATCTTACAACCAACCAAATTCTAGCTTTAGGATCGAGGACCATGTATGGTAACCACATATCTACTGTCTGTTATGAGGCTGCTAGGCAATCCCATGGTTAGAGTGTTAGGCTTGGAGTCAGGAAGACCTGAGTTCAAATTCAGACTCAGACACTAGCTATCTGACTATGAGCAAGTCATTGAACCTCTGCCTGTTTCCTTATCCATAAAGGAAGATCATAATAGCACCTACCTTCCAGGATTGTTGTAAGAATCCAGTAAGAGAACATTTGCAAAGCACTTAACACAATGCCTGGTCATATAGGAGGTACTTAACAAAATGCTTATTCCCTCCTCCTCTGTATTTTGAATAATGAGAATTCCCTGGTTTCTGATGCACTTTCCTTATATTAACCCTATGAAGTAGGCTAAATCAAAATGATTAACCCCATTTTTCAGAGGAGGAAACTGAAGCCTTGAAAAGTGAAGCAGCTTAACCAATGTCACAAGGGCTAATAAGAGATTTTACTTGGAGACAGATCTTTGACCCCAAGGTCTTTACACTAACCACCTCCCACTGCTGCTTGGCACCTTCTGCTGGCCATTAGCTCCCACAGACATTTAGTCTATAAACAGACATGATCAGACCCTGCTCGTTTTCTTAATGGCAGAATGGGTTCTTTTGGGGGCACCTGCTAGTTCTGCTTGGGGTTTGATAATGTTTGCCCAAAGCAAGTTTCAGTTCTTAATGGAGGCAGCCCTGTTAGACAAATAGGGAAACAGGTAAAGGCTATGACTTGACATCTTCATGTTTGCTGAAAGTGGGGTGAATAGATTGGGAGTTAATAGTATATAGCTAAAAAAAACATGCCATCCCTCTCTAAATTTCTAATTTTTAAAATTCCCAAGTGACAGCTGGGAAGAGGCAAAGAATGTGTGCATGCCTCAAGACCCCCTCACATTTCAATACTTTACGGTTGAGAAAGTGCCTCCTTTGCACCAGTCCTGTGAAGTAGCCATGCAATAGAATACCCATTTAGAGGTGAGCAATACTGAGTCTTAGAGAGATGAAGGGAGTCGACTGCAGGTTTCCTGACTCCTGGTTCAACGTTCCTTCCATGGGGCCACAGTTTGCCTCCCAGAAGAAGGAAAGATCTATAGTGTTTTCTCATCTACCTCCTGTTTTGTTCTAATTGCAGCCTCACAACATAACTGCTTCCTGTAAACAAGAGTGCCTTGATCTTGCTGCACTGCTCAGAAGAATTCTCAGTTCAAACTACAAATTTGTTCCCTTTTCTCCAGCTGTGTAATTTAAAACCCTGTTAAAACCCTGTCTTCCTCCAGTCCTACTTCCTAGGATCTGAAGGAGACCAAAAGGGACATATCTACTGTCTTATAAGGTCAGGCACCATGATACTATAGTAAGAGCCCTGTTTCTAGAGTCAACGGACCTGCGTTCAAATTTTGTTTCTTAACTACCCAGGCGACCTTGGGCCAATAATTGAGTTTCTCTGTGCCTCAGTTTCCTCACCTGTAAAATAAAGGGAGTGGGCTAGATGGCCTCTGAAGCCCCTTCCTAGCTATGGACCTATAATACTTTGTGTCTGTACTGGCTGTCTTCTCATAGCTTCCTCCTTCCTCACCTTTGGTTGGGTCCTAACTTCTCAGAATGAAACAGATTTCTTTCTCCTTGTTTGTCTATTTCCCAACAATTCCTATTCTCATTTGCTTCAATAATGTGTTATTGGGAAAGACATCTAGATTTCCTGCACAAAATAATAATGACAACAATAATAGTGAGTATTTTGTGGCACTTTAAAGTTTGTAATGTACTTTACAAGTATATTACTTATCATCACAACAATACCTGTGAGGTAGGTTCTGTTATCATCCCCATTTTACAAATAATGTAACTGGGACTGGGAGAGGTTAAGTGACTTGTCCAGGTCCATACAGCCAATAAAAGTATGAGGGCAGGATTTGAATTCAGGTGTTTCTGATCTTCTCTATTTTACCGCCTGGCTGCAAACTACGATAGAAAGAGTAGGTCTAGGGGTGGCAAGGTGGCACAGTGAATAGAGCGCCGTCCCTGGAGTCAGGAGGATCTGAGTTCAAATTCAGCCTCAGACTCTTAAACACACACACCAAAAAACTAGCCGTGTGACCTTGGGCAAGTCACAACCCCCATTGCCCTACCTTCCCCCTCCAAAAAAAGCAAAATAAGAAAAAAAAAAGAGTAGGTCTAGTTCCTTTGTTCCAACTCTCCGTATAATACTCTGCCTCCCTCAGACAGGTTGAGAGAACATTTTGTAAACAATGCATTGCTGTAATAAATAGGAGTTACTTTTAGTAACTCGGGAATCCATGATTCTTAAGTTATTACCTGAATGATTGAAGAATCCACAGGACATGTGAGCTGTCTTCAAGCATCTGAAGCACTATGATGTGGGAGAGGGCTGAGCTTTGTTCTGCCTGACCCCAGAGGCCTGAATTGGAAATTTCTGAAAGGTGGATTCAGGCTTGACATCAGGACACACTTTCTCATTCTCAGAGCTGTCCCAAAGTAGAATGGCTAACTTGGTAGATGGTGGGTTTCACTTCCCTAAAAGTCTTCAAGCCAAGACTGGATGAAGATTGGTTGGGTACATTTGAAAGGAAAATTCTGTTCCAGTTGGCTTTGTGATTTCATTTGTATAGGTCCTTCCCCCAGGGATGCTGATCAGAGACCCACCACATCTTAGAAGACAGTCTTTATAAACTGCTGTGGCTGAATAAAATTATTACCTAGTTGGGAGACAATCCTTTGGTGATGATAGCTTGCAGATCCTTAATAATTCTAATAATGAATTAAAAAAATTTATACAATGCCTTAAAGTCTACAGAGTACTTTACATATAATATCTCATTTAATCCCTACAATCTTGCGAGGTTGGTGCTATGATTATCCCTAATTGTAGAGATGAGGAGACTAAGGTTCAGCGTGGTTAAATGACTTGCCCAAGATCACACAATTTGTAAGCATTTGAAGTGGGATTCAAAGCCAGGTCTTCTGATCTGAGTTCCAGTGTTCCCTACACTATATATATAGCATACTGCTTCTATCCTCAAGCTTATCCTCATAGACTTTTCGGGCTGGTGACAGACCCATTGGTATAACATTCCATTGGCATAACCATCAAGAACCCAGGGTCTCTTAGATGAGGATGTTAGTGGAGACATTGGTTATGATTGTAAAGCTTCCTTCCTAGAAGGCACATGAGTGACATCTCTGAGACAGAGACTGGATGGGAGCCGAGTTATTCGATTGACTTATTTTGTGAAACAAGGACTTGGATGGAGCTCCCCCTGTACTCTCAGGACCACCATGAACCACTTCATTTGTTTTACCTTCTCTTTTCATATCTAGCTGTAACTCCTCAGGATTGCCTTCATCCATTATACCTCCTTCCTTCCCAGTTCCCTTCATGCTATGTACTCTACCAGACTAACATTTCCAAAGCAGAGATCTCATATTACCATTCCACACTCATAAAGGTGGTGGACTTCCTGTCTCCTAAAGTATAAATTTCAAATATCTATCCTGGCATTCAAAACCTACTACAAAATGACTTCCACTTACCCTTTCAACTTTATCTCACACTTTCCTCCATTTTATGCTCTATACCCCAGCCAAACTGGACTATTCAGTCAACCATAGCTCACATTTTCTAGTCTCTGTGGTTTTGCTTACTCCACTCCTTTCACCTAAAATAACCTTTCTTCTCAAACTGCAGTGAGGGCCCTGCTCAAATACCACCTCTTCCAGGAAGCCTTTCCAGATGCTCCTCTTTCCTCCTATCTCCCCCCCCCCCCAGTAGGCGGTAGTCTCTGTATGGTACTTTATACTTGATAGCACTTAACACATTCTGCCTTTCAGCACTGTTAACTTACATATATGTGTTTCTATACTTGAAGCTCAAAGAGGATGGGTCCATGATCTTACTTTTTCTTTGCATTCCCACACCCACAGAGACAGCACAGTTCACTGTATCTTTTAAGTGATGAATTAAAAATTTGGTGAGACTTGAACACATTGAATAAATGCCTACTCTGTGCAGAAGTGGCCTAAATTTGCTCTTTTATGCGTCTGCCCTTGTGTTTAGAGAATAATCATTGCAGGGCTCTTGAGCAGCTTCTAGAAAAGGGTCTCAGAAATCTCAAATAAGGAACACCAAGGCTAAAAGTAGATCATTGCAGATCAAATTGGACTTTGAACTTAAGCACATTTCCTTTATTAGGGGAACTGAAACAGTGTCTGGTGAGTGAACATCAAAGTGCCGAGTTAGTTGAAGAGTAAGTGTTGGAAAGTATTGAAAAGAACATGGGCCTAGGAATCAGGAGAATGATTCTAAAACCCATTCTAGCTCCAGCAGTCAGTGGTTCCACAGTTCTAAGGGTCTGTTCCTCAAGTCCAACTTACAGTATTCTGCAAAGAGAATAAACATTTAAATAGTGCCTACCTACTATGTGGCGGGCATTGTGCTAAGCAATTTACAATTATTTCATTTGATCCTTATGACAACTCGGGTGGATTGGTGCTATTATCATCCCCATTTTGTAGTAGAGGAAACTGGCAGTCAGAGTTGTTCAGTGACTTGTCCAATGTCACATAGCTAGTAAGTGTCTGAGGTGGTATTTGAACTCGGATCTTCCAGACTCCAGGCCCCACTGTCTATCCACTGAATTATCAGATGCCTCTATGACTCTATGATTCTAAGGGGTTCTAAAATCCCATGTTTATATGGAGAATCAGTAGTGCCATCACAGTTTGGAAAATTATAAAGGGCTGACTTATGGCATTTTAAAATAGTGTTACTTTTCATCATTTCTTCTAAGTTAGTGTTGTCATCTTCTACTTGGAGGTAGAATAATAAAACTGGAAGCAAATTGGATTTTGAGTCATAGGGCCTGGATTTAAATCCTGGCTTTGCTATTTGCTATCAAAGTGACTATGAGAAAGTCACCTGACCTCTGTCTGCCTCTGTTTCATCTTCTGTAAAATAGGGATAATATGTTAGGCAGCCATACACCAGGGTTGTTGGGAGGCTTAAGAGAGAATATATGCAATGCACTCCCTAAATCTTAAGCCATCATATAGCTTCAGAGGTCCTTTCCAGCTCTTAAATTTATGTGTTCTATAATCCAGAATCTATAAATCTTCACTGCTTATTCTGCTTGCATTATTCCAGAAATATTCCTCCCCTCCCCCAGTCAAGGAGGAGAAAATTCCAGGCATGTGGGATGATGGAGTTGCTGAAGATTTCTTTTCTTAGCATTTCTTCAACACAAATAACACCCCGACTTCCATGCTAAAGCTGGCATCAGGCTGAGCTTTGTTCATTTGTATGACTAGTTGCCAGTAGAAAGTGGCTAAGCCCATCCCTGGAGAAAGGATTCTTGTATTGGGGAAGGATGTTGACCTTTAAGGACCCTTTCAACTCTGGGGATTTTGTGATTCATTTTAAGATTGTCTGATTCTGTGATCAAACACTGTGCAGTTCCTGTAGCCAGTGTTCTTAGCCATATGTTACAACAAAGACCACACCACCAGCACAAGGGTGGATGAGGTAATCTAATGCCCGCTTGTTCTAACTCTGATTTCCATGGTTATTTGAAAGCCACACTTGACTCCATCAAGGCAAGTATGGGAAACACTAATATCGAAATCTCTCCCAACATACTTTCCCATGCCAGTCATATCAGAGTCTGTGAGCTCTTTGGGCCTGATAGAATATAAATGGAATTTTAACCTTGCAAATCTTATTACCTCAATTGCCAATGAATCCACTGGGATTTCAGGTGCTCAGAGGTCTTGCTTTGTGATGTAGATACAGGGAAAGCAAAGAGGGCACTTCCAAGGAAGCTTTCCCCCTGCATTGTACTAAGTGATTTCATTTGTTTCTAGTTATGTTTAGGAGACTTGTGGAGAAACCCAGGATGTTATTCTCAAGGACACACTTGTTATGCAATCTCCTGCTTACTTCAATAAATGGTGTCATGGGATCACAGTATTTAGAACTGGAAGGGACCTGAGAGATCATATAATTCAGACCCCTGATTGTAAAGAACAGGAAACCTAGGCCCAGAGAGGTGTCTTCCCCAAGATCACACCAGCACTTGTTAACTGTGTTAGCTGGAATTCAAATCTAGGTCTTTTTACTCTAAATCTAGTGCCCAAGTGACCTGGTTTTTGTTTGTTTGTCTCTTTGTTTTCTTCCTTTCTTCCTTCCTTTCTCTCTCTCTCTCTTTTTTTCTTCCTTCCTTTCTTTTTAGCCTGCATAAATGGATAGAAACCACTAAGGCCTCAGTAAAACAGCAGATCAAATAAAAATGCCTTGGATTTGATTGCAATAAAAATTTGGTTATTGAGAGAAAAGTATAAAAAAACATCCTAGGTTGTCAACTCGTGCCCTTGAGTTTGAGGCAAAGAAACCATTGCTAGGCTGTGGAAATTTTAGACAGACAAGTCCTGAATCTCTGCCAAGAAAGATTTACAGTGAAAACATTGCTGACCGTTAACTGAAGTGGCACTAATGGACCCACTGATTGGCCATACTTTAGAACCTCTATGAAGTGTCTATGTGACAGATTTTTTTAAATTCAGTTTTACTTATTTTTATCATCCAAAGTTTAGATCTAATATATCATTTTCTTGGTGAAAGGGGGGGAAAAATCACACAAATGAACAGAAAGGACCCTTTGAAACAGTGGGAGGAGAACCAGGAGGTCAGCTCACAACAGCTGAAATCTGATGTTCTTCAGCTTGTTGTTTGGAGTTGATGGTTATTATTCCCCAAGAAAATAGCGTCCTTTTTTATTTGCTTTTAACATCCTGCCCTTGGCATCTGTTCCATCCATTGTAGACTAACCTAAACCGTGTTCTGACAGTGGGTTAAAGCGAGCACTTATTGAAAAGCATTCTCTACTTAATTACATTTCCTTCTTCTGGAAGCTATTTTAATTTTTTTTATAATCACATGTTAATTGTGTATTAGCAGGGCCTTTCTGATTAGTTGAAAACATAATGAAACCTTTGTAAACAACACAGAGAGAAAGAAAGAGAAAAGTGTGAAGTGAAGACAGTGTTGATGAGGGAGTTTTAAAAGGCTGAAATAACTACATTTCGAGATGCCAGAGAGAAATGTAAATTGTACCTGGGAATCTGTTCTCTTGAGTGACAACTTTCCGTGGAGACATAATCGGCCCACTGAATAAGAGACAAAATCGGCATATAGATACAAAGGTTGTCCAATTCTACAAAGCACTTGCAGAAAAGGTAGTAGTTGCCATAGAGTAGCCTGACCTTGATGGTGGCTAACAAGTCGGTGCTATTTGTAAACCCACCATGAAGCACTCATGCTCTCCCACCCCTGCAAATCCTTCCTCCCACCCTCGCAAACAACCTCATGCCAAGATACAGTCCAGGGATGGAGTGTTTCCAATTGTTGTGTTTGTTTGTTTGAAAAGCCTTGATTTCTTGATATGGCATCAGACCTGGAACAGGTTTAGAAGTATTTGCTTCCTCTTCCATTTTTAAGGGATGGGAAGCATGAGATTGAGGAACACTGGACTAAGGGTCATAAGACCTGAGTTCTAGCTCTGCCTTTACCATTTACTAGCCTTGTGTATTTGGGCAATCAGTTTCCCCAGTCTGGATGCCAGTTTTATCACCTGTCAAATTAGAGGAGGCAAGCTAAAGGGTCTTGAAGCTTTCAATGACTCTTTTGGTGGATGTTGAATATTCTACGATTCCAGTTTCTACATTTCATGTTCCATGACTAGTCTCTTCCAGCTCTAACATTCCATGTTCTAAGAGTCTTTCTTTTCAAATCCAACATTCTGTGGTTCTGTGAGTGTGTGTGTATGTGTGCACACACACGTGGTCATGCACATTCACAGGAGAAGGGAACCACGCTCCTAGAACGTGCCCATATTGTTTCCTTTTCCAGCACGCCACTCTTTTAACGAGATTCACATATTTTTATTAAAAGCACCAGCCCCAGTTTACAGTCCTCATTGTTGAAGGGGGCAGAAAGCCCTCCTCTATTACAGCTTTAAAGAGCTGTGCTTATAGGGATTTTTCAGTTCGCAGTGTGTTATTAGAAAAGCGTGGCTGGGGCGGTTAAAATGAAAGTGCTACTGTATGCAAGAGTGAGATCCACTGTAAGCTATCCAAGGAAACTCTGCCAAGGCAGTATGTGAACAGCAGCCAAACAAAACACAGGCTTCTTTCCAGTGAACCCAGCTCACTTCTGCAAATAGAGGAAAAATTGACTTTCTGATTTAGAGTGTTTCTACAACTAAGAAGAATTACTACAGTGATTGTTCTAAAAATATTTTAGAGGCAGCACATTCTCCAAGGGTTTGGGATTCTTCGCATTCTTTTCATTGTATTTCTTATGTAATCTCACTGGATCGTGGAAGGGGTGGGGGTGGGGGGGTAGGGAATGGAAGCCTGCGTGGTCATTTCTTGGCCCCCTGCTGTGTTGTGGCAGCATAACCGAGTGGTGTTTAAGAAGCAGAAATTGCATTTTTATCTTTCTCACTTCAGGAAATAAATTTGGGTTTTAATCTCCTGCAGCCGCCGCTTGCATAGATCAGATCTTAACTGTTGTATCTAGGGCAGCCCCTGAGATCCCTGCTTCTTCTATAACTGATGTTTTGGTAAGGTGGAACAGATTTTTATAACGACCTTTCTTTCTTTCTTTCTTTCTTTCTTTCTTTCTTTCTTTCTTTCTTTCTTTCTTTCTTTCTTTCTCTCTTTCTCTCTTTCTGTCTTTCTCTCTTTCTTTTTCTTCCTTTTTCTCCTTCCTTTCTTCCCTTCTTTTTCCTTCCTTCCTTCCTTCCTTCCTTCCTTCCTTCCTTCCTTCCTTCCTTCCTTCCTTCCTTCCTTCCTTCCTTC
>NW_027186442.1:4934094-4970226 GCF_028583685.1 Petaurus breviceps papuanus | reverse complement strand
TTCCTTCCTTCCTTCCTTCCTTCCTTCCTTCCTTCCTTCCTTCCTTCTTTTCTCTTGGTTCTCCACTCACTCCTTCACTGATCATCCAGTATTAGGCTTTCCTTTACAGGACCCAGAGCTCTGTAGAAGCTTCCATAAACTACAGCTCTAGCCAACTCTGGAATTCAAATGATTTCCATAATGATGGAAATTGACTGGGATTCCACAAGTTTGTTTATTGCCAAGAATAAATAATGCATGAGTTCTGTCCTCTTTCTTTCCTCTCTCTCTTCTTTCCCACTCTCTCCCTTTACATCCTTTCTTCTTTCCCCAGTCAATCAGCAAGTAGTATTTATTATTTATTTTCTCCCCCTCCATCCCCCCAGTTCTCTCTCTTTTCCTTGTTTGCTAGACTCAACTATATTTTCCTAAGGAATGCATTTCGAAATTAAGGAGATGCAACCTATTTATCCAACCTGGGCAAAAGGAAGAAAGGCAAAGTACCTAGAGAATATTAGCATCTATTCTCAAACAAACAACCAATAGTAATAGAGTGGAAAATGGAGTTTAGAAAATTGAAAAGTAATTTCCAGTATTTTTTCCCAAAGGCAATTAAAAGAGATGTAGCAATAAGAACCGAAGTTAGAAGATGACTGGATGGTGATATTGGTGGGATGGATCCTGAATTCAGGGTGATCTGACGGTGATGTTGATAATTTGATGATGAGGATATCCTATGATAACATTTACAACTGATAGGAGCTTAAATTAGTTGTACCAATACTCTGGAAGCTCTAATAATACTTTTAAATTGTCAAATAGCTTTCACCCAAATAACTTCTCATTCAGAAATCATGAAATAAGTCTGTTAAAAATCAGGTAAGTGCAAAAGAAAATGGAAGGTGCTGAGAATCTTGTTCTATTTCTTTGGGCTATAACCCTTCAAATATTTATTTCATATGAAACTATTTAAAGAGAAGTTAAAATGAAGATCTCCTTTGCTTTTCTTTTTCCTTCTTTTAAGATCAGTAGAGCTTGAAGAGACCTTAGAATCAATCAATAAATAAACATTTTAAGCACCTATTATATGCCTAGCATTGTGCTAAATCATCTCATCCAAAGCCAGTAAAGAAACTGAGACCCAGAAATGTCAGGTGACTTGCCTGACTTTGTATCTAGTTAGTAGTAGCTTGACTCAAACCCAGGTCTACTGTATCACAATCCTTCAACTGTTGCCTTCCTTTGCATTCACTTTCATTTTCTTTTTCTGATCTGCCATTTTGATTAAGGAATGTCAGCCAGTGTGCTCAAAGGTGAGCAGCTAATTTGTCAACTGTATGTTATAACCAATTGTAAGCCTCATATGTGCAGTTTTAAATGCTAATTTATAATTTGAGAACAAGGTAGGGTCAGGTATTAGCTGTTGCCTATATATCCAAACCCATTTTTCAATGGATCTAGATTAGGGTTGTAGTATCAGAGATTAAGAGCTGTAAGTGACCTTAGAGTTCATTGAGTCTGACCCCCATCATTTTACAGATATAGAAATGGAGGCACAGAGAAGCCAATTGACTTGAGTAGGGTCACACAGTAAGTGAAATTTGAACAGATAATCTTCCTGATTCTAAACCCAGTGGCATATCCACTATACCATATTAATAGCCTCTCTAACTATTGTCTTTAGACGACTGGACTGGACTATGTTTCAACATCATCATTATAATCTTTTCAAGTGTTTGGATGGCTAGAATACCATTGTCCTGCTCTACCACCACCACCACCATCACCCCCCACCTCCCCAGGATCCCAACCAGTTTACTTACATGGTAGGGTCTTGATGTGGGAGAGTCATTTGGAAAGAGTAAAATTGATACAGTTTAGATTTGAGTGGTTTTCTCCTCCCTTTGACTTTGCAAAATTCTAATCTACTATAACAAGCCATCGTATCCCAATGTATTTTGGGATCTCCAGTTTGACCAGTCACCATCATTCCCTCTATCACCTACCATATATACCACTCCCTATACTCAGATTTCATATGTTTAAAATTAATAAGCTGCACTAGATAACCCGTAAGTGTCCACCGGGTTCTCATATCCTTTTGTGATTCTAAGGTCTCGTCCAACTTTGATATTCTATATTCTATAATTCTAAAACCCCTTTAGCTTTCATATTCTGTGTTCTCTGACCTGAGCTCCCTCTAAGCTCCAACATACCATGTGTCTGCCAAGGTCATTTCCAACATTTATAGTGCTGTGTTTTTTTTCCCAAGACCCCTTCCAGTCCTGATATTCTTGGAGTCTATTATGCTTAACTTCCACAATTCATTGCACACATAAGCATTTCTGTGTCCACACTTTGCCTAGTCTAGGCTGGTTAGATGCTATAACATTCATTCTGTGAGTCATCAGTAGGGATGACTGGCTCCATGAGAGTCTGGTCAGAGTAGCTTAATGTTGGCTGTGGGTAAGCAAGTAGTATTGATCAGCGTAAAATGATTATTTGATTTAGACATCTATATATCAGCAGTTGAGTCAACTGTGTTTGTCTTCTAAGCGAAAGAAGCCACAAACCTAGAAAGCATGGGTGTTTTTTTGTCAGTGATTTGCTGTGACTATTGGTTAAATTGCCCAAATGAATTTTTTTTAATACCTTATTTGTTGTGAATGGATTGAGTTTGTCTCTGGGTGTGCCTGTCTGTCGTCTCCCTCAGTTGTTTGTGTGTTGTGTGTGTGTGTGTGTTGTGTGTGTGTGTGTTCAATAGCATGACTCTGTATATGGATCTGTGTTTTGTCTTTCTTAGTATTACCACTGCTAAGCACAGTGCCTAACATACAAGTGTTAACTATGTGTGATACACTAGATTTCCTTTGAGAGCTCCTAGGTTTAAACCACTTGCTATGTTGTGACTATCATCCGCCCAGTTCCCCATTCTAACCTCAGTTTCCTCATATATATATAAATGAGAGGGTTGGATCAAATGACTTCTAAGATCCCTTCTAGTTCCAAATCCGTGGGGCCCTTAGCTTCTGTGCACATACCTGTTTCTGTAAGTCTCTGTGTCAAGACAACACCAAACACTTATGAAGCACCTACTATGTGTCAAACTCTCTAAGTGCTGGGAATACAAAGAAAGGGAATAGTTTGTGCCCCCCAGTGTATGACACCTGCATGTATCTTTGTATGTATCTGTATGTTCCTGTGCCTGAGTGTGAAAATACTATTGGGTGAGTGTACATGCCTGCATATTTCTGCATTGTGTGTATGTGTGTGCGTGTTAGGGTAGGGTCGATATTTCCCAAGTCACACCTCCTGGAGTGTTTTGTATATCTCAGCATTCTTGGAGAGTGATTTGCTAATTGCACCCGGAGATCAGCTTTAAATTCAGGGAAGGCTGAAACTTTGAAACTGTAACATTTTGACTGGCGAGAATGACCAGCCTTCGCCCCTCCTTTGCAGGGAGCTCTGGTTGAAGGAAGCTGGCATTGTCGCCGAGTGACGGCTCTGCCGAAGTGCCGCAGGTTTTCATATGGAAATGTGAAATAATGGGGTGATTAAATAGAGCTGTATATTAAAGTACATCTGACATTAGAATTAGCATAATGTGCTCTAGCCTTAGGCTGAGTACTTTATTTGCCATCTGCGTCGGACCAAAATCCCCTGGGGAAGCGCTAAAATATTCTGAATAAACTCAGCCCGGGTTCTTATTGAGAGTAAAATACCATTTGTGGCACGTCGTATTGATTCGTCTTAATTGCGGTGCAGAAAAGAACATTCACTCGCTGATGACTTTTGTACTCGGTGACAAGTCGGCTGGAGTTATTCTAACGCAGTTGGTTAACCTGAACAGACTGTCGCACTGCTCCGAGAAGGAGCAAGCCATATCTGCAGCTTCCTCAACTGCCGTCACATCCCATCCTGCATCCTCCATCCTCGTCTTGTCTTCATCCCTCTTCTCCATCCCATGTACCCCTCCCCCCATTTTTCTTTCCCGGGGGCTAGGTGGGATTGGGGGAGAAGAGGAGGCGGGGCGAGGAAAAAGTGACCCATGCCGGGAATTTCCCTTTCCTTGCTGCCTCTTTCCCTCCTTTTCCCTTTCTCCTGTCCCCTCAAAGACGTCTGACCAGCGTTCTCTAGGGGAGGGAGGCTCGGAGCATCCCATCCCGCCCTTGAGGACCCATTTCCAGAGCCATTAGTGCGGGAGATTTATCAGGGAGATTTTTGCTCAAAACAAAAACCGGACCTAGTGGTGTTGGCTGGGCAGGCAGCCGACGTGATACGGTTAACTTTGCAAGCGACCGGGATGCCACACACCTTAGGATAACGTGCCCGGTAGAAAGCGCCAAAGATAAATAGATTTCCTGGAGGAAAATGCTTTGATGCTCCGCGCGATGCAAAGTCCAGTTTCTACCCTATAATTGCCTATCATTAGACACAATTTAAATATTCAAACATCCTCCACAAACCTTAGCCTAGCATGTTTTTATTACAAATTCAGAACAAGGGAATAACCTTTAACTTCAGAGACAAATGAAACAAATTTACAAGTGCACGTCTGCTGTTTTCTTGTGTTTTATAAATCCCTGCGGACCTGAACACTTTTGCTATAACGCCATTCAGAACAATATACATATATTACTGCTTGTTTGTAGTGCTTCCGTAATGAGTCCCCTTTGTATTAGATAACCTATATAATTCAGCATCGAAGCTCTCCATAACGTCAATTATCTCCTCATAGCTAAATGTACATTCTATTAAAATGAGATTTACAGCCCTTACAATACTTCTTAGGGTGGAACAGGGAGATTTTGTGGATTTAAAGAAGCAGGACTGTTAAAGAATTAAAGCAAAAAAAGTATTTTATCCATTGACTATGATGAGGCACCTACCTTGGTTCTTAGGAGACAGTTCATATAAAGCACTGTGCAGAGCCTACACACACAGGGCCAAACCATCAGCTCCTCCTTTCCCAAGAAAATCTGCCCTTTGATTAGTTAATAATTCACTCCTCATTTTCCCATCAGATAAAAAGATAACTAGCATTTATAATTTAAAGCATTTTACAAATATCTCATTTGATCCCCACTGCTCTGTGCAGTATGTCCTATTATTATTCCCACTTTACAGATGAAGAAACTGAGGTAAATACAGTTTATACATAATTTGCCCAGGGTCACACAGCTACCAAGGGTCTGAAGCTGTATTTGAACGCAGTTCTTGCTGACTCCCAGCTTCAGCACTCTATTCTCCATCATGCCCTCTGGATGGCAAACATCCTTTACTAAATTTCTATTTTTGGAATTCTAATGTCATGAAGAAGTATTGGCCTATCAGATTTAAGAGGTTGTGATTGTCATTATCATTATAACTCCTATTTCTGTAGCACAGCTGGTGCATACAGGTGCTGGACTTTGAGTGAGAAAGTCCTAGGTTCAGATTCTGTTTCTGCTTTCAGCTGTATGACCACCAACAAATCATTGAGCTCTCTGAACCTCAATTTCCTCATCTGTATTTTAAAAAATCATAATATCTATAATATCTGACTCAGGGCTCTGAGAATCAAGTGAAATCAGTCATTCCATCAGTATTATATAAATGCCAATTATTATTATAGCATCTTATGATTTACACAGGGCTTTCCTTGCAACAAGCCAGTTTCAAAGGTAATGAAAGTTTTACTATCTATTTTACAGAGGAGGAATTGAGATTTTGAGAAGCCATGGGATCATAGAGGCACAGGGGAGAGCACTGTGCCTAGGGTCAGGAAGGTCTTAGTTCAAATCAGGCCTCCGACTAGTTGTGTGAACTTGGGCAAATCACTTTACTTTTGTTTGTCTCAAGTTTTCTCAGCTGTAAGAAGGGGATAATAAAGCACCTACCTCCCAGGGCTGTTGTAAGGATCAAATGAGATAATAATTGTAAAAGTGCTTGACACAGGACCTGGTACATAGTAGGTACTGTATAAATGCATATCCCCTTCCCATTCAGTCCTAGAAGGGATCTCAGAAGTTATCTGATTATCTTCATTTTACAGCAAAGGAAACTGAGAGCTAGAGAGGTTAAGTGACTTTGACAAGTCATACAGATCATAAGTAACAGAGTCAGGATTGGAATCCAGGCCCTTTTCCCCTCTAAATCAACTGCCTTTCCACAGGCATCATACCAATTAAAGCGGCTTCTCCAGGCACTTGATTCACTTAGCTAGTAAGTTGTGGAGCAAAAATTCAGACATAGATCTCCTGATTCCAAAGTCAGTGTTCTTTCTATTCCATCCCACTGCCTCCTTTTTTCCAGTGCTCTGCAAAGAAAAGAAAAGAAAAAAAAAATGAAAGACACCCATCTTTTAAGAATGTGTAAGATGTTTTATGAGAACTCCAAATGGGATGCTACATGTAAGAACACTGTAGGGCCTATGTAGAGTCTTTCCATACTGGTATAGAAAACCCCCTTTTCAACCTATGGTAAGGTAATATGCCTAAGATTTCTACTTCCTCTACATGTCAATGCTTCACCACCCCACGGCTAACCCCTGTCTTAGTTCAGCAGAAAGTGATTTCACAGGCTCAAAGTGTTTAGATGACAAACGTGTGGAATTAATTGAAACTCTTGTCACAGAGAGGGTAATTTAGACGTCAGCTCATATGTTATCGATTCTTCCAATATTGAATTTTTTTCACTCCTTTACTTCCGTTGACCCCTCCCCTTGCTCTATTTTATACTTTGGGGTTTTATAGTCTGACATCAGTTAGCAAAGCACAGGTCAGATCTGGGCTAAAAAAACTCCTAAGTGGCCACTCATCTATTCAGTATACTGATTAAGCTGTAAACCCCATTAGGGCGGGGCCCATGTCTTTTGATTCTCCCTTAGGTCCTACTACTGGACATTGCATACAGTAGGCACTTAATTCATGTTTGTTGAGTTGATTCAAAGGACTTAGGGCTGGAAGGAACTTTTGAAATCATTTTACAGATGAAGAAACTAAAGGTTCAGAGATTTAAAGTGATTTGCTTAAAGTCAAACAAATATTAAGTAAATAGCAGATCCAATCCCAGGTCCTCTGACTCCACTACACTGTGCCAAATTGAATTGAAATGAGTTAGATTGAATTGCTGGAATTTGCATCATATTAGCTGTTATGTGGTATGAGTGGGTCATCAGATGAGGCTTGGATATATGGCCTGTGTCTTTAAGTATACCTTTAATGTAAGCTGTCATCAACATTACATTAAATCACATTAATGTGTAATATTGATGCAAGATAAATGTCAAGCCAGTCTCTTGGCCTGAGTTGCCAAATGGCTTCCATTAAAAAAAAAATAGTTGTCTTGTTTTCCTGTGTAAAAGGGATGAAAACTCTCTTTATCCTGGGAATCTAGATGGAGAAGAATGCAAAACATTATATTGCTGTTAAAAAATTAAATGCCACGGAAGGTGGTAGACCAGTTGCCCTATCCCTTTGTCTTGGAAAATCAAGGTTCTATATTCATTAAAGACCTCTTTGAAGCTGAATGGAGTAGATACCAGTCAGTGAATAAAATTTATTAAGTACCTGCCAGGAAGTGTGCTAAGTGCTAGGTATAGAAAGAGTGGATATTTGCCCCAATCAAGAATAATACAAAATAAGTACAGGTACAGATGACTGCAAAAATGGGCCCAGTTGGCAGTCCCAGCCTGGGGGAAGACCTTTTAGCAAGGAGCAAAGATTAAGGTTGAAGTGTACCACCTTTTGTTTTGATCATTATTATTATAGTGATTTACATTTAAAAAGCAGTTTCTTGCAATGATCCCTTGAAATAGGTCATGTTAAATATTGTTACCCTTCTTTACAAATGAAGGAAGATGAGTGAATCTCAGAGAGAGATGGAGGGACTTCTCCAGCATAATATGGGTAGTCAAGGATGGAGCCAAAGCTTGAAGTCCAAGTGACTTTTCCATTATATACCACTAATAGGACTAGAGAATCATTTTCATCAGCCTTGATTTTCATCCTTTTTCAGAGTCACATGATATGGGTCAGAGGCTACACTTGAACCCTTCCTGGCTTTAAAGACAAATCCCTATCCACAGTCTCTCCACTAAATTCAAAATTAAGGAAACCATTCATAATTAGACAATGATTATTTGCTCTACAAAAAGATTCACCCCAGACTTCCTTTAAATAGAGAGCTTCCCTAATTAGAGCTCAGTTTCTTCATATATAAAATATTAGCATTGGATTCCATAGGGAACCAAAGTGGGTGATACCACCCTGTGGTGGGGGGAGCCAATGGAATGACGGGAGGCAGTAACCTCAGGTGCAATTGGAGGGCATTGAATGGCAGGAATATATTCATGCAATGACTTGCTTACAATACAATACTATGTATGGTTACATGACACAAAAATTTCAACACAGGAAAAAACCTATGAATTTACAATAAATTATTAAATTTAATATGCATCATTTTTTTTGAAATGGCACAAATTAAAAAAAAAACTGTTAAAGGGTTAAAGAGAGTAGATTTCCAGGAGATTGTGGAATAATTTTTTTTTTAAGGGGGCAATGGGCCAAATAAGTTTAGGAACCTCTGGATTAGATAATTTCTAGGGCTCCTTCAAGCCTTCCAGAATTTTATGTTAAAAAAAATTAAGATCTCTTCCATATTTAACATACTGTGATTCTATGATTATAAAGTCCCTCCTAGCTTTGATATTGATGTAGTACAGTGTATTGGAATCCAAGAGAAACCTGAATTCAAATCTTACCTTTGATACCTTACTAGCTTTGTGGGCAAGATGGCTTAACCTATCCAAGCCTCAGATTCTCTGCAAAATGGAGTTAATAATAACTCACAGGATTTTTGTGAGGATTGTATGTAAAAGAATTTATAAATGTTAGCTGTTTTTTAAATTAGAATTATAAAGTTCCTTCACTTCTTAAGATTCTGTTTTCTTACATATCCTTTCATTCATTCATCATTTTCAAAGCATCTTCTACACATAAGACCATGTACTTTGCCCTTTGAAAGAATAAAAAAAATTTTTAAAAGATGGTTTTTGCCCTCAAAATGCTGGCACTCTAGTAGAGGACATAGATACTTGTAATGGATTAAACCATAAGTGCATAAGGGGGATAAGCACAATGTTATGAATGTTCTAAGAAGACAAAAATAATTTCTGATATGATTAAATTGCCTACATGAAACTGACACTTTTGCAAAAAGAGTGACACACCAGCATAAGTAACAGATTCCTGAATGTATTTGGGACCTTCCCAAATTTGATCATTTCCTTTTGGGGGTGGGGGGGTGGAAATGTCCATGTTTAATCTCTTAACCTAAATTAGCTCTTTGCAAAATAAAAATGTAGTGTTTTCCTGGGTCCCAGGTAACACCAGGATAAATTCCTGATTGCAAATGGCGTGGAAACATAAAACCCTCATGGTTCATTTGTTAAAACATATAGAAGGTCACATACAAAAGATAACAAAGCTTTCTTTGATTTTAGACCTGAATGTGAGGCAGTATGTAGTGAAGAGAACCCTAGACTTGTATTCAAAAGTTCTAGGTTCAGGGGTGGCTAGGTGTCTCAGTGAATAAGAGCACTGGCCTTGGAGTCAGGAGGACCCGAGTTCAAATTCGGCCTCAGACACTTAATACATATACACACAAAAACTAGCCATGTGACCTTGAGCAAGTCACTTAACCCCAATTGCCCTCCAAAAAGCAAAAAAAAAGGTTCTAGGTTCATGTCCCAGTTCTGACAATTTAGTTTGTAAATCACTTCCTGTTTCTGAGCCTCAGTTTCCTCTTGTGTAAAATGAAGATAATAATAATGACTCCATAACTTGTTATGAGTGAGGTGCTTTGTGAATTATGAAGTGTTTCAGAATATGTTCCCATGTAGAACTATCATTTTTACCACTTGGTTAATTTAATTCCACTGGGAATATTACAAAGATCAAATAAGACACAGTGCCTGCCCATATAGAGGGTAATTACCAACTAAAGGAGATAAGACATATATAGAGATGGCTATGATTTAGAATAAAATTCCAGGGTACAATGAGAGAAGGACTTATAGCGTTAATGGAGGGGGAGAGGAGACCCTTTCTAGGAGGAGGCATCGCAGAAGTGGTACGCCCTGAGCTGGGCCTTGGAGAAAGATTTTAACCAGTGAAGGTAGAAGGAAATGGCTTTCCATGTGTAGAGGAAGACAGCATGGGCAAGTTAGCAACAAAGATAAAATGAGATGGATAGAACGTTGGGCTTGGAGTCAGGAAGACTTCTCTTCATGAGTTCAAATCTGGCCTCAGACACTTACTAGCTGGGTGACTCTGGGCTTAATTTCACCCTGTTTGCCTCATCTGTAAAATGAGCTGGAGAAGGAAATGGCAAACCACTCTAGTATCTTGGCCAAGGAAACCCCAAATGGGGTCATGAAAAGTCAAACAGGACTAAACAGCGACAACCTGATTGCAGTCCCAGTACTCCTTCTGTGATACTATACTGGTTATCCTCGCTTCCCCTTTAGTCATGGAAACTTGGGTTATATGTGCATTGTAGGCATTCAGTGCCCATGTGCTGGAATGAACCTTCTTATTCTCCTTTCCACAGTCTCCTATGAATCTTTAGGCTTCTGCCTTTGTTCCTTAAAGTCCTTCCCTACCCCACCCCCTCATATTACAGGAACCGTGGAGATGCCTCTTCGTGCCTTCCTCTATGCACCCCAGTAGAGTCGAGTCAAAGTAAATATTGGGAAGTAAGGGACAAGAGTTGCTAACTTTGGTTAAAACTTAATTTGACAAACTTCCCTGAGGCTCTTAATTTGTGCCAGGAACTATGCTTACTGCTAGGGTTACAATGACAAACAAATACCTTCCCTTAAGGGGCTTATAATTTACTTAGAGGGATATAACACATGCACAAACAAATATGATACAAAATAGAATGTGATAGGGGAAAAGTAGAGAGCCAGATACTGGACTCTTAAAAAAAGTTTGTGGAACTGAGTGCATGTGTTACATTTGTCAGACTCTCCCCAACCAAGACTGTCAGCATTTGGTATTTCTTGTCTGTATGTCCAACCCTGTAGCAGGCTTTTCCTATGAAAGGGAGGCTTCTTGTTAGGCACTGCCTTCTTCTTAGGATTTCTGAAGTTCCAAAGACTGCAGGTGGTCAGTTAATTTTAAGATGGCAGACCTCCAGGTGAAGATAGACCATTTTGATCAGCTTGACTCCAGGAAGGAGGTTGGGGGTTAGAGGCTGGAAGGTTGTGGCCCAGGAAGTAGGAAGACTAGACTTAACAGCTGATGTTTAGATGTAAGAACCCTTATCTTCCCCCAGGAATAGGAGAGGAAAGGATGTAGATAAGAAAGGCCCATAGCTTTTGGCCAATAGCATTAGCAAAATGGTAATGGCGCCTTCTCTGAGACACTTTTCCATACCCCCTTTATTGAAAATAACCTTAAATTTCCAACCTTTCCTTGACAGTGTGAATGCTGAAGCCTAATTGAGTTCATTGAATTAAGTCTTAAAGAAAAATGCTGTCTATCTTCCCTCTGAGATTGTACAGTGGTTTGGTACTTCTAAAGAGCCACCATTTCATTATTTACTCTTAGTGCCCAGTTCAATTGTGACCTATTATTAAAAGCAAATTCACTTCTAAATTTCAGTGAGACAGAGATGTATGTATAAGAAATGGCTAGAAATAAGGAATAGGATCATAATATCTTTGATTCTAACCATGCTATATGGACTTGAAGCCAAACTTTTCAGTTAACACAGCTGTATAGGAAAGCTTTGAACTTTTTATGTTTATGGGTTTTTTTTTCCTTAGCTTCTCATTCCTCCCTTCTCTCCACACTTTTCATCTGTATTTCTTGCTATATCCCTACACACCCTCCTGTTTTAACTAGTGTCTGTTCCCTATAATCCCAAACATGCCTAATGTACCTTCCCTCCAGTTTCCATCCCTCTTCCTCTGACCTTCCCCTACCTTTCTGGAATGTTCCCTCTCTTCTTCCTATTCAGATCTGACCCATTGAATTCTTACCTGTGATGCTGTTCTCTGTGTTGTTCCTTCTCACAATTATATCTCTCCTTTAAAAAAAATCTTATTGTTTATTTTTAACATTCATTTAAAAAATTTTGAGTTCTGAATTCTCTCCTTCTCACCCACCCATCTCCCTCACCCATTGAGAAGGCAAAAAAATGTAATATCAATTATACATGTGAAATCATGCAAAGCATATTTCCATATTCTTTATCTCCTTTTAACTCTTATGTCATAATTTGTTCCATTCATCTGGCATTATGTCATACACAGTCTTTTATTAATGCTTTTCTCATTTTTATATGAAATTAGAAGGTCAGCAAACCAGACTTGTGACCAAGGAGTGAAAAGTGGTTTTTACATTTTTGAATAAAAAAAAAAACACTTAGATTCTAAAGTGTAAACCCCTCGAGGGCAGGACTGCTGTTTACTTTCTTCTTTCACTTCCTGAGCCCCTACCATATTATACCGCATAAAAAATAGCTCTTCAATGAATGTTTGTGTAAAGATAAAACGAGTATACAGTGATTAATATCCATGGCATGGGAAAATAATTAGCAGATTGTGCCCTCAGATTTGACTGAACATGGATTCTTATTGGAAAAGTTAAATATATTTATGAAAATTCATTTATTTATGAGAACTCATGGGAATATAATAATAATGATGATAGCTCACTTTTCTGTAGTGCTTTAAGGTTTATAAGGTACTTTCTACAGAATAACCCTGTGATTTAAATTGCAGAAGTATTATTAAGAATAAGAATTCACTGTTTCATAACAGCCCTTTGAGGTGTATGGGGCAAATATTATAATCCCTATTTTGCAGATGATGTGACTGTTCAGTAACCACTTATTAAAGCACCTTCCATGCAAGTTACTATGCTAGGTGATGTGAACCCTGTCACAAAAACAAAACAGCCTTTAATGAGTTTACATTTTAGTGGGGCATATGGGGTAATCGCGATCTGAATTTCTATTGTCCCTTAAGGGCTTCTGGGACCTTTCCATTTATCCTGTGACTGAATTCTTGCACTGGGTATCTCAAAATTCTTGGTGCAGTTTTAAGCCTTACTTTCTTAAAGCCTTATTAGCTTTTAATTTAATTTTAAGTCTTAGCAATTTAAAATACACTGAGAATTTTGGGATACCCTATGTATGTTGTCTCCCCTGATTTTATGAACTCCTTACAATCAGAGACTGTCTTGACTTTTCTGTGTATATCCCTAGAATTTAGCATAGTGCTTGGCACATAGCAAATGCTTGATAAAGGCTTTTTCATTCATTCATTCAATATAATAGGTATTACCCAGTTTAGAGAATATAAGGTAATTGGAAGACTACTTTCAACAGAAGGATTGAACAAAGTCTTCACATAAGTAGTGGTCCTTGAGCTGAATTTTGAATGAAGATAAAAGTATTCAGGGAGGCAGAGGCCAGGATGGGGAGAGCATTTTAGTAATGGGAAAAGTGTATATGAAGGACTGCACATAGATGGGAGTTGGAATGTACAAGTCAAGCAATGGCTGGTGTTTTGGCCAGAACCTAAGATGAGGAAAAAGAAATAATGTATAGAAAGGTTGGTTCGAGCCTAATGAATGGTGATATTCATCTACTTCATGGGATTTTTCCAGTCCTTGTCTCATCCTGGAGCTACAATATCAGGCTGGGACCCAACTCAAGTACTAGTGGATTTTCCCAGTTATTAGTCTTTTCTCCCATACCTGAAATGACTTTGTATATATTTTCTGTAGAATACAATGTAAATCCCTTGAGGGCAGGTACTGGATTTTGTTTGTTTGTTTTGTTTTTTGTTAACAGATGCTTCAGTTAGTTTGTTAAGACAAACTGAATTCATAGACACTGTTCCTAAAACAAAAGATTGATCTGCGTGAAAATGCTCTCTATGTTGTATAGTTGGGAAGAATGTTTCCAAGTGATTTCTTTTTGGCAAATGATCTGCTGAGAGTAAGACAGGTGACAAAGACCATTAGGTGGCATCTGTGGGTGTAGTGATTACTATCTAACACTCAAAGGACCCATTCTAGAGATTAGAACAGGATTCTCCCCTAATTTAAGCAGACGTTCTTATTCCTTCAGCCCCAATGTGGCTCGTTCCCCCATTCTATAGAAAACACTAAATCTTCACCTGGCTTGAATGCCCTTAGCTGGTCTTGTGAGAACACTCGTTAACCAGTGCTCTCAATTATGGGGTTTTAATTTAATAATAATTCAGTTAAAGGTGTGTTTTTTATTGAGCATCAAGGATACCTTTATTGGTATTATTAGAGTAACTAGCATAATAAGGAGGAGTAATTGTTTAAATGCTCATTAAAAATGGAGTGGCTTCGAGAAAGTACCATGGGAGTGGGGGGGGGGGGGAAGACGTCTGTAGGAAGTAGTCCAATGAGCATCTGCTTCTGAAAGTGACTGTAAAGGGAGCCATTCCTTTTAAGTGTGCCGATTTCCACGTTGTTGGAACTTTGGAAGCCATAGACAGAGGCTGCCTTAACATTCCTTCAAGGTTTTACTGCAGTTCTAGTTACCTCATAAGGCATACCCGAAATATCACTTGGAGTTTATAGCTGTATCTCTTGAACGGAGCATGGAAAGGTTCCCATGTGAAGTTTCAGCATTTGTGGGAAGGGTTAAGGTCATCTCCTATAGCTAATAAAATGAAGAAAAAAATAACTAGGGCACTATGGGTTGGGAGAAGACAGAATATTAGCATGGGAAGAAAGCTTAGAAATTAATCTAATCCCCAGACTTCCTAGAGGAAGCAACTGAGTCCAAGAGAGGGGAAGAGACTTAAACAAGGTCATACAAGTCATTCCCATTTGTCAGTAAAGACTAGAATATGGAAATATACTAGCTAGGAACAAAGATATTTTAGAAAGAACACCCCCCCCCAAAAAAAAAAAAAAAAAAAAAAAAAAAAAAAATACATCTTGCTCACACCCTGTACCTGGAATGACTTCTTTCCGTATTTGTCCACTTTTGAAGTTGAATCCATTTTAAAAATCCAAATGCTGCCTCTTCACTGAAGGCTTCAGAATCCTTCTAGTCTGTAACAACCCTCTCCCTTATACCTCACTGGTGCTGTTTGTACCTCTCTGATATACATTTTCATCATCTTGTATTTTGTAGTCAATCCACAAGTATCTCTCTTCTTATCAGATCACAGACTCCATGAAGGCAGGGACCAGGCTCATCTAAACTTTGTGACTTTTACTGCATAGTCCAAGTTCTATGGGGAGCCAGTGGTTAATACGTTTATGTGCAAGCATTCACTTGCTTGTTAAAGTCTTTGAGGGTGGCTGTAATCCCTGTTACTGGGGTGGCTGAGACTAGTGGATCTCTTGGGCTCAGGAATTCTAAGCTTCAGTAGTGATAAAGCAGAGTGGGTGGTCCACACAAAGTCCAACACCAATATGGTGAGCTCTTGGAGGTAAGGGATGGGGGTGGTTAGAGTATGGTACAGTGCCGACCAGGCTACCACAGGAGAACAAAAAGGGAACAGGTCAAAGCTTGTGTGCCAGTCAGCAGTGAGATTAGATCCACTGTGGGGTTCACTGCACTTCTGGCCTTGGTGAGTAAGATGGCCTAACCAAAAAAAAAAAAAAGAAAGAAAGAAAGAAAAGAAAAAGAGAAGTGTGGAAAAACTTATCCGTACTGTTCTTCTTATCTGAGGATGAGAGGTTCAAGAACTGCAAGGGTCCTGGTCTGGCAGAGAGGATTCAGTGCCTCTAAGACAGGTCTCTTATTTTACTGACTGCACCCAGATTCTCCCTACATTGTTGATATCTGGGTAGCAAATTTGCCTACCCAGTTTTAAATTTTTTTATCTAAAATGGTGAATTCTGCTTATTAGAACCAGTTTGGAAAACAGTGATTTGATTTTTGCAAACCTGTGAATTCAATTCATCAAAGCAACCTGAGTTTTCTGCACTGTCACATACTCTGACCTCTGGGTTTAGCAGAACTAAAATAAAATGTTTTATCATCTAAGCTCTTTGATTAATTCTAATAATTATTCTAATAAATTGAACCTCAGTCTACTGCAGCTACCTTACCTCTAAATTTGATAGAATCTAAGCTCTCTGAGAGTAGAAATGGTTTCATGGGGGTTTTTTTTGTTTTATTTTTTTACTTTGTATCCCAAATGCATAGCACATAGTACATCCTATGGGACAGAGGTGGGAAGGTGGTATAATAGAAAACTGATTTAGTGACTGGAGTAGAATAGACATTTCTAAGGCATTTCTAGGTTTTCAGGGCAGGATTTGACTTTGTTTTGTACAGTCATTAAAAAATAAGCTCATAATTGGCTTGTCAGTCAGAATAAAACCCAGGCAGTTACAGCATGGGAAGCGGTCCAGGTCTAGGAAAGCCTGAATTTCTCTCTATTAAAGGGTAGTGCCATAACCAAGGTGCCCCTTGGGAAAGGGAGCCATGGAGGCGAGTGACATAGAGGGGGCATCTGGAAACCAACTTCCTGGGGGCCTTTAACTGAAAAAAGGGTTCTAGAAAGCTGGAATACTACATTATTAAAGAGAAGGCTTACTTTTGAGCAATACATGACTGTTCGTGGGCATGTTTAAAATATTTAGCAAGTTTTAGAATATAAAAATGTTCGTAGTGAATCTTCAAAGACTTTCTGACATTGTTCTCTTCTTAAAAGTGAGCATCTACACTGCTTAAGGCAATTTCTAGGCAAGATAACCATGAAGTGATAATATGGAAATGAACATTTTATTAAAAAAAAAAAAAGGAAGGGAAGAGGAGAGAGGGGAGTCTAAAGAGAGCCTTTGAGGGCTGTGAAAGTTTTTTTTTTTTAATGAAGTTGTCTGATCTTCGATAGCCGAGTGGCCTACAGTGAATGTCTGCCGTTTGTGGAGGGGGTCTTCAGAAGCAGTGGGTTTAGGGGCATAGAAGTGACAAAGACAGAAGAGCTAACGGCCCTATAAGCCTAGATAGCTGAGAAATTTGATTTCACTAAGAAAAACAGCTTTCCTCAAGATCACAATGCATTATAGATATGGCTGTTTGCTTCTGTGTGTCTCATGAAGAAAAAGTTTAAAAGTTTGGGGCAGGGTGGTGGGGAGGGAAGAGGTAGGCCCTGAGCTTTTCAAAACAAGTAGTTACAGGCCCTCTCATCAGCTGCCATTTTGAGGCTAATTTTTTAATCAGCCATTTCAGCTTTAGATTGGCCTTAGTCCCCAGCCTTCCGGGGAATTCTACATGTTCTTATAATTTAGACATTCCTCATGAGGACAGATCTTTAGTAAAATGCTTGGCAGCCTGAGGGAGTTGGTGGGGTGGGGGACTGGGTGAGGAGAGGAGGGAGGGAGGGGGATAACAAGAGCCAAGGAGTTATCATCTGACTTAAGAAAAATGAAGAAATAGAACAACTGCCTATAATAAATCGATTAATTAGAGTGGTTAAAATGAAGGTGAAGGAGGCAGGACCCTCTTTAATTTGAAGATATATGACCTTGTAAGATGCTGCCTGTCATCTGTCATATTAACTCTCCCTTCAGAAGGGTCTTTATTAAGCTCTGCTCCCAGGTAAGCTGAGGTAAAAATGTGCTGTTCCCGAAACGAAAAAATAAATCAGCTGCTGGCAGGAAACGTTCTCTATTTTAGCCCTGCTTCGCTGATTCCTGTCACTTTTTATACTGTCTGTGCAGGGCGTGCACTAGGAGAGATATGGGTGTTTTAAAAGATTGCAATGTTAGGTCTTTGGGCATTGCAGGGGGAGGGAATAGGGGATGGAGTCTGCACTGCAACCCACAGAGAATCCTGCAAATTTGCTCTTATGAGTTAGGTTGTGAGGGGTAATGCATGTTTTTCTAGTCATCAAATAGGTTAACTGTTAGCATGTGAATTATAGAAGCATTCTGGGGGAAGAGACCCAGCCCAAAGTGCTTAACATAAGCTATTTTGAAAGATTAATTATAAAAGTTGAAGCTTAATTACTTTAAAGTTATAATCTGCTTCGCCCCCCCCCCCCCCCAAAGGTAAGCAATTCTTTAATAGAATACTACTTGATGTTTCATTGTGGAATGGTATGGAAGTGACTCTGGCTTTTCCAAGGCTGTGTCAGGGCCATGCATGCACTGGCAGGTTCTGCCAAGCTGGAAAGGCCCATGTAACCCAGTGATAGATGGCCCTCATGTCTTTTGACTGAGCTGAGAACAGGCAGGCTGTGAAATGGGGGCTGGAAACCAGGTGTAGAATTTTGTCCTCTACAGCTCACGAAGGCCATCCTTGTACAAAAACACCCGAAATGCTGTGATCTGGGTTGATGGAGGAAAGCTCCTTACTGAGAGACTCTCAAGTCGTTGAAGTCTTAAAATATGGAAGCATGACAGTAGATATTTATTTTTTCAAAAGTTCAGGCATTTTATTTCTATCGGATTAACTGCCCCTTTCCCCTTTCCCCCATCAGTGCCTTCCCCCAAAATAATTATTCTATTAAGTCTTTTCATGGTATAGCTCTATACAACATTTTAGTTGTTGTTTGAGGGAGCTCTATGCCAGCGTCCCCTCAGTTCTCCCCAGATTTTCAGAGCAGGCATGTGATGCCAGCAGTCAAGCTGTATTGGTGTCAATCACTAGTTCCTGTTTTTTTTTTTTTTAATGCTGTGCTCTGGCTTCAGGGTGCTCAGTCCCTCTGAGTCATAGTTTTAAAGACAGTTTCAAAAGTACAGTTTATATGTCTATAAACATACTGCTACAGGGTGCTTGCAAGACAGGTTTCTACACAACTTGAAGTCTTCCAGCCTTATTTATTTATAGATTAACTCATTCTCCACTCCCCCACCCCACTTTCATTTCTGAAATACTGTCATGGGTGATTGATTTCAAAAAGGGAATTGTGGGTTGTCATGGACCCTGCCTCCTGGCTGTGCTTTCCAAGTTCTTCTATTTCTCTTATATACGGAAAGAGTAATTAACACAAATATTTCATTTCCATTCAGCTGGGTCCACCATGCATTGATTGGAGTTAAAAAAAAAAAACCTTAAGAAGGTGGGGCAGATTGGGGTAAAGAAAAAAAGAGGCTTGAAAGGTCACTCCTTTTCTCATTTCTGTAACACTTTAAGGGTCTTAAGATACCTTCTCACAACGATCACCAATTTATACTTATCCCTGTTTTATGGATGAGGAAACTGAGACTCAAAAGAGGTGAAAGTTACTTCCTGAGGGTGGCAGAGCTAGTAAATGTCAAGAGTTAGGATCCAAGTTTAGGACTCTTACTACAGTTATCTGATGCATTCAGCCTCCCTAGGGTACTAGAAATACAAATACAAAAAAAAAAAAAAGAAAAATCTCAACTTCCCTGTTCTGTTGGGGAAGACAATTATGTGTGTATGTGTGTGTGCTCGAGCACATGTATGTACACAAAATAAAGATACACAAGGTAGTTATTGAGGGGAAAACATTAGCCATTGGGGAGGTGGGTGGGAAGACCAGGAAAGTCTACTTTGACCAAACCTTCTCTTGAAAGAAATAGTTATAGTATGTCTGGGATGGGAGGTGTTTTTTAAGGTGTTTTGGTTTTGTTTTTTTTTATTTTAAGTTAGCAAACATGATAACAGAAACCAAGGTCTTTCCACACCTGTCTTTTTTTTTTTTTTCCTGTAATGCATAATAAGAGTTACAGGCTGAAACTGATGAGTTTTATCCTTAGGTTGAACAGGGATCAGAAAGACAAATAGCAAATGAAATTTGCAACCTCAGTTCTCCCGGCTGCCTGAATGACAGGCAGATGAAGGCACTGAACATTTTTGACCTTGTTCAACCAGTGGCCATAAATATCTGTTGGTGATGTTACCAAACATAGCAAATTTCTAACAAAGCAACATTTGTTACAGTTCATTACAACTGCCCTGTCAGATTTGATTATCAGCTATTCATTTGCACACTCGGTGTTTTGGCAGAAGAAATATGAGGGGTACAAAAAAGATTTCCTATAGGGACATTTTTCCCAAGGGTTCTTAGACTTTGGTGGTGGCAAAATTCCATTGTATCCTTGGTATCATTTTAGGGTGTAGTCTGAACGAACTCTGTTGAATAAAGATACAGCATTAAATATAGATATATCCCCAAACCATGCAAACCCATAACAGAAAGACATTTTTCTAGGAAAGTTCCTTGAAGCAAATATCACTTAATTAGGTACACGTGTGAGATCTGTATGGTTTCTATGTATCTTCATACAATCAGACCTTTAGAGCGGGAAGGAGCTACCTAAGCCAATTCCTTCATTTTACTGATGAAGAAACTATGGCCTACAGGCATTGAATTACTTACCCAAGGCCACCTGAACAGTGCTGGGGTTAGAACCCAAGTCTTTTCCCATGGAGGACACAATAGACTTTGTTGTAATTTAGGAGATGTTTTCAATAGTACAGGCCAAGTGTAGGCTACAGACCTTTCCAACAGTAACTTTATTGCTACTTTCAAAATGTTAGGAACCTACTTAGATCTTCCTGTGTAATTTGCTGAACCTTCTTTTAATAGATGCCTTGGGGGAGAGGAGGAGGGGAGGGTGCGAAAAATATAGTATGGGTCAGTGGCTCTTGGGTTCTCTCATCTGTATGATTTTTGAGTGTTCTTTCTGCTTTCTTTTTTATAGGTAAAGATGAGCCTTCAAGCTATATTTGCACAACATGCAAGCAACCTTTTAACAGCGCCTGGTTCTTGCTTCAACATGCCCAAAACACACATGGATTCCGCATCTATTTGGAAACAAGTCCTTCAAACAGTTCCCTTACTCCACGGATCACCATCCCTCCTCCTCTGGGACCAGAGGCTGTTGCACAGTCCCCGCTGATGAACTTCCTCGGAGATAACAACCCTTTTAGTCTCTTACGAATGACAGGCCCCATCCTGCGTGACCACCCCGGCTTTGGCGAGGGCCGGCTCCCCAACACTCCCCCACTTTTCAGCCCACCGCCCCGTCACCATCTGGACCCACATCGCCTTAGTGCCGAAGAAATGGGGTTAGTTGCCCAGCATCCCAGTGCCTTTGACAGAGTCATGCGTTTGAACCCCATGGCAATCGATTCGCCAGCGATGGATTTCTCCAGGAGGCTCCGAGAGCTGGCGGGGAACAACTCGACCCCTCCTCCAGTCTCACCAAACCGCAGCAACCCTATGCATCGCTTATTGAACCCCTTTCAGCCAAGCCCTAAATCACCTTTTTTGAGTACCCCTCCACTGCCCCCCATGCCTCCTAGCAGTACTACCCCTCCCCAACCTCAGGCGAAGAGTAAATCCTGTGAATTCTGTGGGAAAACGTTCAAGTTTCAAAGTAATCTCATAGTTCATCGCCGTAGTCACACAGGAGAAAAGCCCTACAAATGTCAGCTCTGTGACCACGCTTGCTCCCAGGCCAGTAAGCTGAAGCGACATATGAAAACACATATGCACAAAGCCGGCTCCATGACAGGCAGGTCAGACGATGGACTCTCTACCACCAGCTCTCCCGAGCCGGGCACGAGCGAGCTGACCGCGGAGGGCCTGAAATCGAGCGAGGCCGACTTCAGGAATGAGAGCGACCCCTCCCTGGGCCACGACAATGAGGAGGAGGAGGAAGAGGAGGAAGAGGAGGAGGAGCTGGAGAACGAAAGCAGGCCCGAGTCCAGCTTCAGCATGGACTCGGAGCTCAGCCGCAACCGGGAAAACGGCTCCAAGTCGCTCCCGGACGAGAAGTCCCTCGTGCTGGGCAAGGTGATCGAGAACGTGAGCCTGGGCGCCATCCAGCAGTACAGCGACATGCTGGCCGAGAAGCAGAAGAGGAGCGGCTTCATGAAGAGGACCTCGGACCAGCGCGACCTCTGCGCCCGAGACCTGTGTCAGAGGGACACCGGAGACGAAGACTCCGTGGCCGGGGAGCTGGACCGGACCGAGGAGGGCACAGTCAACGGGAGAAGCTTCGGCCCCGGAGAGCCCTTCCCGGGGCTCTTCCCACGCAAGCCCACGCCCATCACGAGCCCCAGCTTAAACAACTCATCCAAGAGGATAAAGATAGAAAAGGATTTGGACTTGCCACCAGCAACCATCATCCCTTCGGAAAATGTTTACTCGCAGTGGCTGGTGGGCTACGCGGCCTCGAGACACTTCATGAAGGACCCATTTCTCGGATTCACAGACTCGCGACAGTCCCCGTTCGCCACCTCCTCAGAGCACTCGTCGGAGAACGGCAGCCTGCGCTTCTCCACGCCGCCGGGGGACATGCTGGACGGAGGCCTCTCAGGACGAAGTGGGACCGCCAGTGGAGGCAGCACCCCCCACATAAGCGGGCCGGGCCCGGGCCGACCGAGCTCCAAGGAAGGGCGCCGCAGCGACACGTGCGAGTACTGCGGCAAGGTGTTTAAGAACTGCAGCAACCTGACGGTCCACCGTCGGAGCCACACCGGAGAAAGGCCTTACAAATGTGAGCTCTGCAACTACGCATGCGCCCAGAGCAGTAAGCTAACCCGCCATATGAAAACCCATGGCCAGATAGGAAAAGAGGTCTACCGGTGTGATATTTGCCAGATGCCATTCAGCGTTTATAGCACCCTGGAAAAACACATGAAAAAATGGCACGGAGAACATTTGCTGACAAACGATGTGAAAATAGAGCAGGCGGAAAGAAGCTAAAGGCCCCCCATGCTCCCTTCTCCTACCCTCTCCTTCCCCTGCCCTCGCCCCAGCATCCCCTTCCCTCTTCATTCCCAACTGGGTTAAATCAGGGGTCTAGGTAACATTTAATTTGTACAGTTTAACTATTGCCAACTGAGAAAATGCTGACTTAATTTTGCCTCCATAAACATAACTTAGCATAACTATGGTAGGTGCCAGAAAATGGCACTCAAATTTAACCTGTGTCTACAAAGTTCTATTAAACCTGAGGGTTGATTAAGGCAGTAAAAATTGTGGAGCCTTTTAACTGTGCAATAATTTCTGTATTTATTGGGTTTTTGTAATTTTTTTGGCATGTGCAGGTACTTTTTTTTTTATTATTATTCTTTCTGTTTAAATTTCTTTTCAAAATTTGTTGGGTATCTCTTATTAATTTTACCCAGTAGTAGCCTGAGATTACTTGCATTGTAGGGGAGAAGCATATCTTTTAAATTATAATTTTTTGGGCCGCTGCTTTTTTGAAATTTAAGCTAAGCATGTGTAATTTCTTGTGAAGAAGCCGACACAAATAACTTTTAAAGTTTTTTTTTCCTTCCCCCCCCCCCCCCAAAACACATAAAAAAAAAAAAAAAGAAAGAAAAAAGTCAAGCAAGTGGGGTATGGGGGTGGGTGGGGAGTACAGCGGATAACAATCTTTGAAATTGTAGCACTTTCTTTCGGAATTGGATCTGAAATGTAGCACTGATGAAGTCATGTGTGACTGAGGCCTTTTTTTGTTTGTTTTCACATAGTTTTCAGCATTCAAGTTTTGTAACTGGAACAAAAAAAAAAAAGACAAAATGAAACAAAAAATGATCAGCCCCATAAAATCGTCCCCATGAGACAAAGCAGGTTTTGTTTAAAGGCAGCCACAGTCAATAGCATCCTTCGATTGTGCATTATTGGCAGATAACGTGACTTCATTGGACTATTAGTGATTCCCTGAGATGCAGAGTGGATGTCACTTATCTTAGAATATCCAGCCTGGTCAATGTGGAAGGACCATCTAGATGTAATGAGAATGTTCCTGTATTCACAGGGAAGGAAGGAAATGATAAATTGTCTACTAGCTTAGGCTGGCTTCTTTCTGTAGGGTAGAGCTACTGAAACCATTAGTTAGATGTTTCTTTAAGGGCTAACTAGTTAGCTTCTAAGTCAGGAAAGAGTCAAGTTATTGGTACCCTGAGGATCTAAGGAAGCTAGGGTTATCTCTTATAATGCACAATTGTGCTATTGTTAAGGAGAGAAAACATTATGAAAATTTTCTGGTCCTTTGGTCAGAATAGTGATGGAAAAATTAGGATGAAAGGTACCTTCCCATTTTTTTTCTCCCTATCCCATTAGGACAAATGGTACTGAACAGAGAACAGTTAAGGTTAGACATTTTAATTATGTTGACCTGCACTTTAAAACTTTTGTTTGCATTTAAATTAAATGGCTTCTAAACAAGAAATTGCAGCATATTTTACTTGGCCCAGAGGTGGGTTAAACTGTAAGGGGACAGCTGAGAGATTAAGTGTCAGTGTTGCTAAGCATGGCATTCACAATACTGGCACTATAAAGAAAAAAGATAAAATAATAATTTATTGGACAGTTTTTCTTACTGCCATTCAATTTGACGTGAGTGCCTTGAAAACTGATCTTCCTATTTGAGTCTCTTGAGACAAATGCAAAACTTTTTTTTGTGAAACGAAAAGACTTTTGCAAAAGAGTAAAAACCAGAAAAGTACATTCTTTACAAACAAACATACAAAAAAAAAGCCACATTTACTTTAAAAAAGAAAAAAAAAATCCTGGTTGAAGATAGAGGACGTGAAAAATGCCATAAGACCCAATCCAATGAAGATGTATACCCAGCACAACTTCGGACATCCATTGGCTGAATTATTCTCAGCTTGGTTTTTTTTTTCCAGGACAACGCTGCTTAGGAAATGGAATGGAGGTGACTTACTGCTGAATTTAAACTCAAGTGACACACGTTACAAGTTGTTATCGTTGAATGAAAAAAAAACAATTCAGGAACAACGGCTAATTTTTTTTTAAAAGTTAAATTTAGTGCACTCTGTCTTAAAATACGTTTACAGTATTGGATACATACAAGGGTAAAAAAAAATTGTGTGTATGTGTGTTTGAGCGATCATTTTTTTTCAAAGTTTGCTTAATAGGTTATAAAAGAAATGCCGTGATGGCCATGTGTATATTGTTTTCTTTTGGTGACGGGGTTTTAGTATATATTATATATATTAAAATTTCTTGATTACTGTAAAAGTGGACCAGTATTTGTAATAATGGAGAATGCCTGGGCATTTTACAAAACCAGGAAAAAAAAAACCCTTTTCTTTTTCCTTGAAAATGTTGCAGTAAAATTTAAATGGTGGGTCTATAAATTTGTTCTTGTCACTGTAACTGTAAAGTCTGAGTTTTAGTAAATTTTTTTCTGCCTTGGGTGTTGAATTTTTATTTCAAAAAATGTATAGAAACTTGTATTTGGGGATTAAAAGGGGATTGCTACACCATGTAGAAAAAGTATGTAGAAAAAAGTGCTTAATATTGTTATTGCTTTGCAGAAAAAAAATCACATTTCTGACCTGTACTTATTTTTTCTCTCTCCCCTCCCCTCTTTCTTCCCCTTCCCTCCCCCCTCCAGAATGGACATTGATATTGGTTGGTTCATATGATGTAGGCACTCACTGTATTTCTATTGGAGCTTGTAATTTTTTAACTGTACGCTTGTCCTTTTAAAGGGATTTCATGTACCTTTTTGTTAGTGAATTTGGAAATAAAAAACAAAGACAAACAGGCTGCCATAATATATTTTTTAATTTGGCAGGATAAAATATTGCAAAAAAATTTGTATGTTAAGACCTATTGTAAAAGAGAAAGGGTTGTTTGACAACCTTTGAGTAAAAGAAACAAAGTGACGGTTGTTAAATGCTTTTGTTCACAAATCACTTTTGTTGTCTATATTTTTATCAGAGTTGGCCTACAAAAAGTACTGTTCCCATGGGGCTTCTCACTCAGAGCAGCCTGGACCTTGCATCAAGGCTTCCCCGGGTCTGGCCACATCAGACTGGATGGTAATTCCCCTTTCATGTTGAGTGGAAAAATCAGTTTTTGTAAAGATGTTCAAGTAAGTAACATTCCACAAAGTGCCCCTGACCCCATCCCCCTTTCTCTGCAGATTCTAAGATGTGGAGAAAGAGAGAACGTCCTTCCCCATCATCACCAATCACCATCTCTCCCACCCTCAAGAACAACAGTTTTTAAATGACCTTTACCCCTTCCAAAGAGAGCCGTGGTTTCTGCTAGACACAGGGAAAATTGTCTGCTATTGAGGTGACTGCAAATTAAATTTCTGGATAGAAATGGTCTGGGCCCAGATTCCCTTCAGTGTAAGAAAAGGGCCTATTCCTTGTACAGGTCTTGCCAGTCTGTCTATGATCCGCTTTGCCGCTGTTCTCTCCTAATTGTACATTCCATCAATTTCTGAATGTTTGAGGGACTGGGATGAAATTTGGTGCCTTTTGATATCTCTCTTTCTCCTCCCTCCTGCTTCCTTCCACTTTCTCTGTCTGTCTGTCTCTTTGTTTCTCTCTTCTCCTCTCCTCCTCCTCCTCCTTCTCTCTCTCTCTCTCTCTCTCTCTCTCCCCCCCCCCCCCAAGTAGCTTTAAGAAGATAGGGTGGTATTTTCTTTTTGTTTGTTTGTTTTATTTTAGTTTCTTCCCTGGGGGAATAACAGTTTTTAAGATGCCAATTTTAAGAAACCATGATTTCAGGAAAAGGAAGTTCAAACCTAGCATCTTTGTGGGTAATTCCTCACCAAATACAGATAACCTTTCTCTTTTGATGGGTATCTGGTTGACATGCTCCTCCCCAAGCCACTTACCTTGACCTTGTTTGAAAATTTAACAAACAAACAAAAATACTGATGCAACTTTTAGGCTTCTTATCTGGCTGAACCCTTGAAACCCAGAAACTTACATTTCATTTGGATATACCGTTAAGTTGCCTTGGAACCCAAGCCAACCTTACGGCTGTCCCATAAGCGAGATAGCTCTCACCAGCAGTTATTCAGTGGCCTAAGAGAAGTCACCCCAAAGCCAAGAATAAGTCATCTGAAAGCACAAGGATTGTGTTTCCTACTGACTGCAGCGAAAATTGGAATTTCTTTTCCTTCTCTCAAAAAATAAACAAAAAAGCCAGTGGCCAAGCACAATGGGACATAGCCAACATCAAGCAAGCTCCCTCGTCCTTGCTGCTGGACCTCTGAAGATGATGCTGAAGCTTAACATGGCCATTTTGAGGGATAGCTTCCCACCTTGGAATTTGCCACTTCCTGTCTGAGGGTCTTTGGGGGGGGAGGGGGAGAGGAGACTGAATTCACATAAGAGAAAGGTTTTAAAAAAAAACAGAAAAGAAATTAGTATTTCATCCCAGTCCTGAGTGAAAGACTGTCCAAGGTTTTGTTTCTCACAGGCAAACTCATGTCTATGGTGCTCTTTGTATTTTAGAACTGCAAAGCAAAGTAACATTGGTTTCAGTTGTTTGCATTTGTACCGGCAAGGCAAAATATTTTTATTACCTTTTTCTATTACTTATTGTATGAGCTTTTGTTGTTTACTTGGAAGTTTTGTCTTTTACTACAAGTTTGGAACTATTTATTATTGCTTGGTATTTGTGCTCCGTTTAAAAAACGGGCACTTTTTTTTTATTATGGATAAAATGTTGAGATGACAGGAGGTCGTTTCAATATGGCTTAGTGAAATATTTATTGTTCCTTTTATTCTCTGTACGAGATTTTTGGCCTCTTTTCTCCCTTAACGTCACAATGTTGAGTTCAGCATGTGTCTGCCATCTCATTTGTACGCTCGTTCAAAACAGTTTGTTCCAGTTTCAAGTTATAAAAATAAATTGGACATTTACTTGATCTCCAAACCTTGTCTTTCATATGTCTTTTCAAGATTGATTGGCAAACTGGCCAATTTCTAATAACCATTTGAGTTTTTCTACCACTTTCCCCCCTGGTTCATTAAATTAACATGTACTGGGGGAGGGAGGTGCTGTTACACTGGTATGGAAAACTTAGCACTATAGTCTAGAGAAGGCATAACTTGGATTGGCCTCTAGGACCTAGAAGGCAGCAAGGTCTGGAAAGTGCTCTGGACTTGGAGACTTGAATTCTAGATCTGGCTTAGTCCTCAGTGATCTCTATGACCTTGGGCAAATCATTCCATTCCTTGAACCTCATTCCTTTCTGTAAAGTGAGCTATTTGGACTAGATCATCTCTAAGGCTGTTCCCATTTTGAAGTTCTCCAACAATATATTTCTGGCATAGCCTTTCACCTAGAGATAAGAGGTCTATATCTTCCATCCACATTAATCCAATATATTTTTAGAGCTTCAAAAAAGCCTTCAGTAGGGCTAATGAGGGGTAGATAAAAGTAGGTCAGGCAGCTAGGTGGCACACTGGGCCCAGAGGCAAGAAGATTCATCTTAAATGAGTTCAAATCTGGCCTCAGACTCTTACTAGCTGTGTGACCCTGGACAAGCCACTTAATCTTGTTTGCCTCAGTTTCCTCACCTGTCCGATGACCTGGAGGAAGAAATGGCAATCCACTCTAGTATCTTTGCCAAGAACACCCCAACTGATTCCTGGTATATTGTAAACTACTAAGTGATTAATAAATGCTTGCTTACTGATTGAAAAAAAAAAAAAGAACACCCCAACTGGGGTCATAAAGAGTCAGACATGACTGAAATGACCCAACAAAATGAAAGTAAGCCAGAGCAACAACAACAAAAGCCATTGGGCAATTCTGCATAATTAATTAGCCTTTAATAACATAATCCTTTACATTTTGCCCAGATCTTGGGCAAATGCAGAGGTAGCATTTAGAGGAAGGGAATAAAATTTAAGTAACTACTATGTGCCAAGTACTGTGCTAAGTGCTTTATAAATATCTCATTTGATCTTCACAAGTTAAAGTGTTGCTATCTCCATTTTCCATTTGAGGAAACAGGCAAACAGGTTAAGCAATTTACCCAGAGTCACACAGCTAATAAGTATCTAAATTTGAACTCAGTTCTTTTTGACTCCAAGCCTAGTCCTCTATCCATTGTGCCATCTAGCTGGATATGTTCTGTCCCATCACTCTGTTGACCAAAATACTTTACCTTTTCAGAGTAATCTGTCTCCAGGAAGTCCAAATTGAGAAAAGAAAGCTTTCCCACTCCCAGGCTTATGTCTATAGGTACCCCTCCTTGCTTCCTTTTATGCTGTATTCATTATTCCTGGGACTTGAGTGGTACCTAGAAAGGGGAAATCTTCTCAATGATTCTTTGCAGATGAGAACCACACAAAAAGGTACCAACTCAAAAAAGTGTTTTGCCACAGTTTGTGAGAAAAAGAAATGAAGGACAGATTAGTTTGTTTTTCCTTTTTTTCCAAACTATTCACTCTTCATAAATTGTTCTCTCTGAGTAAGTGGTCTAATTTGCAAGGTCCTTTTTTTAATGATAGGGTGGAGAAGGAAGGGTTGGAATTTAAGAAGTAATAACAGGGAGTTGGAGCCACATTCAAGAAAACACCACCTTTTTTTTTGTGCTTTCAGTGTTTTGCAGTGAATTTTTAAGCCAGTGTCCCAAAGAGAGGAAATTTCCCTTTTCTTTGCTATCAGACCTTGGCTTGAACTTTGCCCACTGATTTCTTAAAAGCACAGGTGCTCTGAACCTTTTATTTCTTAACCACATGTAATGCTGTAGCTCTGAAATCCTCAGTTGCTTTGCAGGCTGGAATACTGAAAAAAAAACCAAACTCCATCAGCAGGAGGGGGACCCTTAACAACCTAACATGGGACAGGCAAACTGAACTAATGGAAGTCATGAGGCCAAAGCACTACTTGAATCTTATAAAAACAGAAAATATGATTCCTGGGTGAAGTCTGCCAATCACACTCTTGTCTTAGAAGGATGAGCATTAGACCGTGCTAGGGATGGGAGGGACTGCAGAGCCTTAAAATAACCCAACACACAACTCTAAAATGCCCTCTGATGATGGTGATGTCAGAAATACAACCTCCCTTTACTGCCCCCCTGCCCAGCCCCCTTCACCACCTCAGTTAAGTGAAATGAAGACATAAGAGTCATTTCTGACTGACTAAAAGTCATGCAGTTGCTGACTATGATTTATTTTTAGTCTGTTTTTAAAATTTCAGACAGCTCACCTGTCATCTGAATATTTCACAGTCAATCCAACCTTAGTTAAACAATCTGACTCAAGGATTTGCAGCAAGGTATTTAATACCTTCCACTTGGGTTCCAGTTCCAGCAGTTAAAACTGGAGAACATTTCCCCTTCTGTTGGAAAGACAAAAGAAACTTTTTTCCCCGTTAGAGTGATTAAAATATAGTTAAACCTATGTAACTTTCAATTCATTGAGAAAGACCCTACTTTTTCCTCTTATATAGGTGGAAAGTATTATGTAATTATCTGCATTGCAATTATTTAAGAGCAAATCCAGTAGGATTAAGCTTTCAAGCTGTTTAAGCCTGACCAAAAGGTTTAAATATTGTCAAGCAATGCCGGTAGGGAAGGAAGGGACCTCAGGCCATCTAGCTCATCTCTCTCCCAGATACATGGTTTTACTTTGTGTGTAACCCTAAAACAAGACATAAAAACCTGCAGTTTAAAAATTCTCATATGAAAGAGGAAGGGAAAGGGAATGGAAATAATTGAATTAATATAATGCCTACTATGTGCCCCATGCTTTGGGAAGTGCTTTACAAATATTATTTCATTGGATCTCATGGGATATGAAGTGTGGTTCTCTCTAAATACAATATGCTCTTTCAGATGATTCAAAAGATAAGGGATTATTATAATCACTATGAGAACCATTATCAGTAAGCATTAATGAGCACCTACTATGTGCCAGGCACCAATTGATAGAGGTGACAACTCGTCTAGTACCTGAGTTGCTGTGGCAAAAAAAAAAAAAAAACTAATCCCAGAAGCCCTCATCACCTGGTTGCCAATATGTTGGTATGAGCCTCTTCATAACTCATCCTTGAATGACAAGCATTGTCCATTGCCTGGACTGGTCACAAAGCCTTCCAGAGGGGTAGGACCTGCTAGAACTTGAGTTTTACTGGCTTAGCTTCTGAAAGCCCAGGATCAATGCCATGCCAAGGCAAGGCACTGAAGTAGGAACATGGTGTGCATATTTGCCAATACTTCAGTATTCTGTGAGTTCATCAGTGTGAGGTTTGGGGCCGGCCTACACTGATGGAGAATACAACTTTCCCAAGGCTTGAACAATGGAGAACTCCATAGAAATGGATCCCTTTGGGTAGCATATTGATTTAGAAAACCACAAATTAACTTTATGTTGCAATGTATTTTTATCTATTCTGCTAAGCATTTCTGAATTCCATTTTAATCTGGTTCAGCTGCAGTTTTGGGGGTGCCTTCAGCCTGAGTTTGACACCTCTGTTCTGCAGAACCCCTCCTTCCATGACTACTCTTGTTGATGTGGGTCACAAGCTAAGATCTCCAAAGGTGTAGCAGATAAACTATGACTCACTTGTCTATCAGCCTTCAAGGAGAGATGGAGTAGATAAAACATCTGGGTTGCTACAATTGGCACTGCCACAGGGATCATCCATGGGAAAGAGAAATTAGGCAGAAGTGTGAAATAAGGCAGAATACTGTTGACACCTGTGGTTAGGGTCATGCCACTCAGAGCCTTGATCTCTGATTAGCCTTAGTTAGAATTTTCCAGTGATACACATGTTGTCTCCTTTTGTCAGCCACCACCAGCATTTCCAGGCTATCAGCTGAGTGAGCCACCCCTCCACTCCACTTCCTGCTTGGAATCAGACCTGATTTCAAGTCTGGCTTCAAACACTTACTAGCTATGTGACCCTGGGCAAGTCACTTAACCCTGTTTGCCTCAGTTTCCTCATCTGTAAAATGAGTTGGAAAAAGAAATGGCAAACCACTCCAGTATCTCTGCCAAGAAAATCCCAAATGGGATCACAGAGTCAGACATGATTGAAATGACTGAACCACAACATTGCCTTTAATATGTCTAACATAGAGCTTTTATGGATGAAATTGTCTGCTTCATTAAATAATGATTACTTTTTTTCACTTCAAGTTTAAGTCTAGATAACTGTCAGGGATATTGTAACCAGGATCAATTTTTGAAATAGGGCTTCAAGTAGATGTCTTCTGGTGGTGGCATTCTATGTTCTATAGTCCTAACACCCCTTCCTGCTCTAATATTCTGTGGTCTGAAGATTTAAGGCTTATAAGGCAAAAAGGTTTAAGTTTATGCCCTTTAAAGACTGTGCCTGCCTACAATTTTCTGCCATGCCATTCATTCTCTGTGCATGCATGGTTTGGCACCACATTTTGTCTTGAATAGACCTTTTCTTGCAATGTGGAGTCAGGGAGTTTTGACCCTATTGGCTTGGTAGGTCTGCTTTGGCTTCTCTCACCATGTGAAGAATAGAATTAAAATGAAGCATCCTTTTTTGTTTGTTGGAGAAGTGACATTTGGAAGGCCTCTATCAGTCAGAGGTCTATCCTTAGCTGCACATGCAGGGCCTCTGGTTACCCATCACAAAGTCATCATTTAGCTAAATTTCTCATACATTACTCAGAAAATATAAGAACTTTTATAGGGAATCCTAAAAGTTGTAGTGCAGTTTTAATCTATTGATGTTTAAAAGCTGTTTAAAGCTACCAATATTTAAATTTGTATTTATCCCCCTTTTCTCCCACTATTTGTATGTTTACAGAGGCAAAGGCCTGTTCTTTAATGTTCTTAGATTGTCGCATTTAGAGCTGGGAGGGACCTTAGGATCACCTTTATAATCCTCTCATTTTACAGGTGAGGAAACTGAGGAACAAAGGAAGGGAAATTACTTGTCCAAGGTCATAAAGGTAATACTAAATAGCAGATCTAAGATACCAGCCAGGTCCCGTGACTCCAAATACATCACTCTTTCCATTACACCATAAGGAAGAATGAGTGAGGTTTCTATGCAACAATTGCATGTTTATTTCCAGAGGGTAGGAATGGTTTCTCAGGTGCCAGGTGTTCCCTGGTCATAAAAAAGTAGGACATTAATGTTATGCTATTTGTCCCTACTAGACATGGGAGAAACTTCTGTGTAAGGAATGGAATCAGAGGCAGAGATAGAAGACAAGGGGTCTTATCCAGTCAACTTCTCTGATATCATATACCTCATCCCCAGCCTTAAGGATGAAAATTTCCGAGGGGATGACTGGTTAGAACTGAATTCCTGTACTTTATAACTCACATCTCTATAGTACTTTAAGGTTAAAATGCTTTACTTGAAATAATCTCATGGCGTCAGTATCATTAGTATTATTATCCACACTCTAGATTATGGGATCACAGATTAGCACTGGAAAGGATCTCAGAGATCAACTAATTGAAACTCCTAATTCTACAGATGAAGACACTGAGGCTTAGAAGGGTGACCCTATTGGGCGACCCAGTTGCAAAGCTGTTAAGAAAGTGAATCAAAGCCTTCCAATTCTTGAGCTGAAGATACTTTCCTTTCTACCACAGAGTATCCATCCAATATATCTCATATTCGTCGTTGCTGTCTAGTCGTTTTTAGTCATGTCTGACTCTCTGTGACTGCATTTGGTGTTTTGTTTTAGGAAAGATACTCGAGTCGTTTGCTATTTCCTCCTCCAGCTCATTTTACAGATGAAGAAATTGAGGCAAACAGGGTTAAATGACTTGCCCAAGGTTACATAGCTAGTAAGTGTCTAAGGCCAAATTTGAACTCAGATCTTCTTGACTTCAGGCCCAGCACTCTATCCACTGTACTATCTAGTTGCCCAACATCCCCTATTACCCTTACGTCAATTCAAATTTGTATTTGAGCCACTTCATCACTTTATTTTAGAAGTGGCTCGCTACATTAATTTTGTGGGATGACCAGGTTCCTGAGCTCCAACCCTCAACAACTAAACATTTATAGAGTAATCACAGCTGCCACAGCATCCCCATGCAAATGGTGACTGGCATTGAAGACCTTCGAGATCAATTGGCCAAACCCCTCCTGTTATAGGTGAGGACCCTGAGGCTTAGAGATATTATGTGACTAATCCAAAGTCACACAATTTAGCCAGGATTTAAGCCTGAGTCCCCTGAATACCAATGCAGTTCTTCCATTATGCTACTCAAACTGGACACACCTAGGCTCTAGAAGGCTTTAATCTCAAGCTCTGGAGTTACTACTTCTCAGATACCTCTAAGATGTGTGAGTCTTTGGAAATGACCAAGGCAATTCTGAGGGAAGAAATTAAAAGGTTATAGTTCAGAATTCACAGAAAGACTCATTTCCTAGAAAAGTCACTTACTCCATCTGGTCATTGTAAGTAAAATGTCATTTCTCTTTGAGGATGGCCAAGGGTCACAAAGGCAAGTTGGGGAGGCACTTGGATGGGGGCAATGCTTTCTCCCAATGTTGCCTCTATAATCCTAACAAGTAACATGGAAGGAGACCATTATAATCCCAACTAAAGCCAGTGGAACAAGAAGAAAATGGCATCCTGAAATACTCTCAGGGAGAAACAGGTGGGGTTCTATGGCAGCATGTTTTCCTTGTGATAATGAAGGGAGATGAAAAAAAAAGTTGAAAAAGATAAGAGCAAAAGGAAAGCCTTCCAGTGTTTGTTATACTAAATAGGTAAATTTCATTAGAAAAATTCATTCCTTCTCCTGACCCTCCATTCCCAAAGTAATACCCCAATCCAATCCACTTACCCATTGCCTAGACACAGTCCCTATGAAGAGTGTTGCTAATTAACTTATTTAGATATTTTAATGGATACATAATCTCATCAGGGTCTCTCTTTGCTCTACAGCTACTGATCTCGGGCTCCGCCAAGCTTTCTTATCCTGTAGTTCTTATCTAGTTTCTACAAATCCTCCATAGAGATTTCAAAGAACACACTGGTAGCCCCTGATTCTAACTCACAAGATTCCTAAAAAGTCAAGGAAGAGTGATTCTGTACTTCTCAGTAGGTTTCAAGCTTGCTAGTTTTTTGAGATGAACCTTTTTTACTGTGTCTACAAGAACCTGCCTTATTTATTCATGTAACATATATTGAGCATTGTCTCTATGTCAGGACCTGGGTACTATATCATTTCTTTTTGTTGTTGTTGAATCATTTCCTTCATGTTTGACTCTTTGTGGCCTCATTTGGGGTTTTCTTGGCAAAGATAATGGAATGGTTTGCCCTTTCCTTCTCCAGCACATTTTACAGATGAGGAGCTGAGGCAAATTAGGGTTAAGTGACTTGCTCAGGGTCATATAATTTGAAAGTGTCTGAGGTCAGATTTGAACTCAGGAAGATGAGTCTTCCTCACTTCGGGTCTAGCACTCTAGCCACTGTGCCATCCACTACACAATACTGCCTCTCTAAGCTTAGCAGAGACCTTCCCTGATATCCCCATTTCACCAAGCTAGCAATCCACCAATCTCTCTCATCTGATATCACAGAATGTTATACTCTCCCATGCCCATTTTTTATTTTATCATATTTATTTCTGTACATGTCTCATTGTCCATATAAGCTACTGAAAAACCTTCTGTAATTATATTTCCCTGTGTATTTTGAAAAGAACCTTACATGTAATAGACACTTAAAAATGTTCATTGAGAATGCTCATATTGAAGAGGTTACCCACTAAGAGGGTTAGGGTTGCTCTGGAGATCCCAAAATACCAACACACCAGGTCCTGCTGAATGAATTTGACTCAAGTCTTCTCTCAACCAAAGAAAAGTAAAGTTTATTAAAAGTTCACTTGTATTAGACACAGAGTAAGTCTGTGCTAGGTCATTCTATGGCGCTCTCACAAACATGAAGACAGGATGGGGTCATATACAGAAGGTTGTGGGAGGAATCTAGGGGTGGTCTAGGGGAAGAGTTTGGGGAGGGTCTTCCAGAGGAATTAATGAGGTCAATGACTGATTAAGGGTGGGAAGTTGCTGGAGGCCACCTGGAGACCACAAACAATGGTGGGCTAGGCCAGTTCAAGGGTGGATCCATAGGGTGGGAAGTTTAGTAACAGATTTGCTTCATGCAAATGCCGCATCAAATGAGATGATTTAATCAGAGTTCAAGGGCCTGTACCTCAAGGACTCAAGGAGAGCTCAAGGGGGCTCCCAGAGCCCATACTTCATCAATATGACTTACCAAATGAATGAATATTAGTTTCTGTTAATAATAGAAAAAAATAATATAATGTGATTCCTGCCTTCATTGAATATCCTGGTAGATTCTGGTGCCTAAGGATCACAGCATATAGAGTTAATAGGGACCTTGGAAAGTATTTCCAATCCTTTCATTTTACAAATTGGGTAACTGAGGCCTTCAGAGGTTATGGCTAAGA
>NW_027186442.1:4841556-4929094 GCF_028583685.1 Petaurus breviceps papuanus | reverse complement strand
GAGGTGTGTGTGTGTGTGTGTGTGTGTGTGTGTGTGTGTGTGTGTGTGTGTGTGTGTATGAGAGAGAGAAGGAGGGAGGGAGAAGGAGCAGCAGGAGGAGGAGGAAGAGAAGGAGGAGGAGGAACAGAAAGAGGAGGGGGAAGAGAAGGAGGAGGGGGGAAGAAGAGGAGGAGGGGGGGGGAAGAGAAAGAGGGGGGGGGGAAGAGAGGGAGGAGGGGGAGGAAGAGAAGGAGGAGGGGGAAAAGGAGGAGGGGAAGAAGAGAAGGAGGAGGGGAAGGAAGAGAAGGAGGAGGAGGAGAAGAAGACGACGACAATGATGACAATGGAGGATGAGAAAGACAAGGAAGAGGAGGGAGGGAAGGGGGAAGGAGAGAAGGGAGGGAGGGAGAAAGGAAAGGAGAGAGGGAGGAAGGAAAAAGAAAAAAACCCCTAGAATGTTAGAGCTGAGAGAGATTCTCAGTCTTAGACTCATAAAATGTCAGAGATGGACATAATATCTAGCACTGAGGTCACCTAATTCAATCCCTTCATTTTACAGATTAATAAACTAAGATTCAGAGAGATAGAGTCACTTCTCTATGATAACAAAGTGAATTAGTGTCAGAGTTGGGACCAAGATTTGCTGATCCCCAGTCCAGTGTTCTTTCATGCACTAGTGAAAGACTCTAATGCTTTGCTCCAGTCAAAGACTTATATGAGTCTGTGCAGCTTCATACATTGGGATGTCATATGAATGGGAATTACTGAAGACTGACTATTAGGTTAATGGAAGGCTCTTATGTTTGGTTACTGTACCCATTCATTACCAGAAAGATCTAGATAAAAATATAAATTGCTCAGATTAACAGAAGAGGAGGTAAAGTACTTAAATAACCCCATCTCAGAAAAAGAAATGAACAAGCCATCAATGAACCCCTTAGGAAAAAATCTCCAGAGCCAGATGGATTTACAAGTGAGTTCTATCAAACATTTTAAGAACAATTAATTCCAACATTATATAGACTATATAGGTGAAGAAGGAGTCCTACCAAATTCTTCTTATGACATGAATATGGTACTGATACCTAAATCGGGAAGAATCAAAACAGAGAAAAAATTATAGACCTATTTCTCTAATGAATATTGATGCAAAATTTTTAAATAAAATATTAGTAAAAAGATCTAGATAAACTGGTGGTGGAGTTGGGTGCTAAAGGAGGCAAAGGTAAAATCTCAACATGAATTTTAAGCCTTAGGGGGGGATTTTGATATAATCTCAGCATAGAAAATTGATCAGGGGAGCCTGGTGAATTTAGTGACCTTTGTGACCTTCAGGGAGGTGAATCTTTGAGGGGGGATCTTATATCTCTCTACTGGGAATATGGACATGCTTGTCAATATCTTTTTGAGAGGATAGAAGACACCCCTCAAGCCTGGGGACTTTTCTTTCCATTCATACCTCACTGAGTATGAAGGATGATGTCCCAGTGTCTAGAGACGATTTGATTGGCTCATGGTATTTTAGGTCAGTTACCTCTTTGAATTGCACCCATGAAATGGAGCTAATGAGCTTGAAGCTGCTACAAAAGAAACTTTACATACTGAGAGTCTCTACTTTTACCCCTAGAGACCTGTATAGACCTTTTAGTAAGTCTGACCCAAAGGGAAGGTTGGATGTTGCAATAGAAAGTGCTGGGTTTGAAGTCAAAGAACCAGGGTTCAAACTCCAGCTCTTCCTCTCCAGGTCTCAGTTTCCTCATCTGTACAAGAAGGGAGTTGAACTAGATGGACTTGAAGATCCCATCCTGTTCTAAACCTTTGATCCTAAGATGCTAAGGGTTTAGAATTTAGACTCTTGCAGAAGGAAAACAATCTAGGGGATGAGGGCAGACTAGAGAAGCAACTCCTTTTCTACACAGGATGAATAACTCATGGGTGTAGTGGGGACCAAGTCCAGGGTTGGTTTTTTTTTTTTTTTAATGAATTAGTCCCTTGGTGTTCCTCCAGCCTTAGGACTATTTACGTGATCCTCTTCTCCCCATACCTTGTCACTGTCCAGGAAATCCTCTTGGTTCCATCAGGGAGGCTGGGCCATGGGTCCATATCCTCCTAGGTCTATGTGGTTGAGAAGCCCTACCACTTCATGACACACAGCTATAGGGCATGAAAAAAAGGTAATGTGTCTCTGCACTTGACTTTCCAAGGCTGCCATTAGGTGGATAGTGGGGGAAGTAGAAACCATACAAAAACACTCAGGTCTAACTGAGCTCTACTAAGGTATCTCTGATAAAGTTCTTTCTTTCTAGCTATCAGAACAATTCCCTTCTCTTCCTCCACACTTTGTTTTCTTTTGAACTTAACAATGATCAACTAACACAAACATTTCAACATACAAAGAAAAGATGATTGTGTATGAATCCATGAACATCTGTTATATAGTTTGTTTTTTAAAGTATATGTTAAACTTAACAAGGTGGCTACAAAGTTGCCCTGTCTGTGCCCCTTTCTGAATTTCTTTTCGTTTTCTTTTGTTTACTTTTAGTGTTTTATTGATGCTCTTTTATCTCCTTTTATTTTGCATCTCTTGTCACTACCCATAAACTCACTCCCTACTGCCCCTCCCACCAAAAACAGCCCTCCCTTCCTTATGTAGTGAGTACTCTCTAGCCCCATTTTCTCAGTGCAAAGCCAGCTACTTCTCTCCTTCAGCATCCTATGGTACTTCTAAGTGGTTGAGGTGTGTCTTCCCTAATGCCACTGGCTCAAGCCTGCTTTCTGGGTGGATCTTCCACTCTTAGATGCCAGTGACTAACACTGTAGTTCCATTTAACCAATTAACATCAATTAGCTTTTGCAAAGGGATATTAACTTTTAAAATATAGCAAGTATAGGAGTATATACACTGCCTACCTCTAACACTTCTGGAGCACAATCTCTCCTATGCAACCTCCTTTGGTCTCTGAGGAGAGTGGGCTCAGACTTTATGCAGTTTTACATAGTATTGGTCCTACCAATTTCAAGTTCAAATGAGGCACTAATGCTGGATAAGACCTTATCTCAGGTATGGCTGGACTGTGCCTCTCTGGGCTGGATCTAGACAGTCCTTTCCAGAATCCTCTAGGTCATCAGTGCTGAATTAGTTGCAAAACCTAGCATGGACTCAACTCCTGGACCTTGAACGCCTTTTGAAATTTACCAGGTTGTGATCAACAGCTTAGTCTTCTTCACCTAAAACAAAAGAACAACTGCCAAGGCAAAGAAACAAAGCCCATATTCCTGGGTCACATGGTTATTGGAAGGAGAGAGTCTAAGGGAGGGGTAGGGAACCTGTGGCCTCGAGGCCACATATGGCCCCCTAACTCCTCAAGTGCAGCCCTTTGACTGAATTCAAATTTGTGAAGTTTTCAACTCATGGGTGTAGTGGAAGCCAACTTAAAATTTCACAAATTTGGATTCAGTCAGAGGGTCAAACTTGAGGACTTAGGGGGCCACATGTGGCCTCAAGGCTGCAGGTTCCCCACTGCTGGCTAGGCCTTTTCCTCACAGCATTATCTTTCATTGGAGAGTGTCAGCTAAGAATTTATGAGAAGACTCCAAACTATGGTTGGTTAGTGGCTTTTGAATTCATTCCAAGTCAATCAAAAAGGTGTCTCCTTATCACATCTTTAGCAGATCAGAACCAGGTATATTAATTTCTCTCCAAGGTACTTGCATTCTACATCATGACTCTCCTAGAAGCAGTTTCCCTTGACTCTTTCATATGTCACTCTGAATGTACTTATAAGGATTGGACCGAATGGTCAGTCCCTTGTTAGACCTGTTACAAATAAATATAGTCAATGAAAACAATTGAATGCATTTGCCATGCATGGAAATGTGTGTTTTATTCTATAGTTGTTGTGTCATTTCAGCCACATCTGATTCTTTATGACCCCAGCCTTTTCTTGGCAAATATACTGGAGTGGTTTGCCATTTCCTTCTACAGTTCATTTTACAGATGAGGAAACTGAGGCAAACAGGGTTAAGTGACTTGCCCAGGGTCACACAACTAAGTGTCTGAGGCTGGATTTGAATTCATGAAGATGAATCTTCCTCATCTCTACATAGAATGACACAAAGTCCTACCTCCCTGTCATTAGCAATGAATGTATGTCACAAAATAGAATTCTCAATGCAAATTTTTAAACAAATTAACACATTAGAAAAGCATTGGGTCCATGATGGAGAATCTCTCTAAAGAAGTGAAAAGGAGAGTAACAAGTTTGGAACACCAAAAAAATGGAGGGAATTTTGACAGAAGGGAAACAAAAAGCAACAATGTTAAAAAATAATAAAACAGCAGAATTCTATATAAGTCAAAGTGACTGACCTTGAAGATAGGATGGTCAGAGATAACTTCAGGATCATAGGGATACCAGAAGAACACAACAAATGAAAAAAAAAAACCCTGAATATCATAGCTCAGGAAATAATAAAAGAAAACTGTCCAGAATGTATGAATACAGATAGCAAGTTATTGACAAAGGGAATTCACATGCTGCCACGAAAAAAAATACATCAACATCTTAGACACATAGAGATTAAATTGAATAATTTCAATGACAAGCAAAAAATTTTGCAAGCATGTAGAAGAAATACCTTCATATTAGAAGGAAAGGAAATGTGATTAATTAATAACAATAATAACCATATTATCTTATAACCATTAGAAATCATGGAAAGGAATAGAATAGTTTATCTTGAAAAGCAAAGATGAACAAGCTGTAATCCCAAATGACATAACCTGCAAACCTCAGCCTAATCATCAATGAAAAAATTGGATTTTCAACAAAAGAGAGGTTTTGAGGCATTCCTGTGTGGTGGGGGCAGAGGGAGAAGGAGATATGGGTAGAATAATCAACTTTCAAATAACAGAAGCACAAAGAAGGTAAATAAGTACAAATATCAAGGAAAGGGTAAGAAATAAAATCACCTATGTCTTGCTTAGAGTTATTGTTTAAAAGTAAGATGGACTTATAGTGCAAAGGAAGAGAAAGAACAAAGAATGATCATCAAAGAATAAAAAAGAACCCCAAAGGGATAAAGATTTAATAGGATCTTAAAGAATCAAAAGAAACAAAGCAGGATTAAAGGAGTAAACTTTTTGACCACCACTCCTGCCCCTTTCATATGAATCAATGTCTTTGTGGGACAGAATTACATATTAGGAGGTTTTATAAATGGAGCAAAGGGAAGTGGGGAACTGGGGGTGATGAGTGACATATCTTTACCAAGTCTATAGGTGAACAATAAAGTAATGATCCTTTCTATAGTTTTTTGGCAAGGGAGAGAGGAAAAAAAATGAAAAAGGAACCCCTTTCCCAAGATAAATTTTAAAAATCCTAATATCTAAACCTAGGAAGGATAAAGCAAAAAAAAAAAAAAAAAGGAAAGAAAGAAAGCTATATATGGTGTATTAATGAAAAATAATTCAAAAAGTTAAGTAAAATGCTGGCAAAAAGAAGACAGCAATATATCTCCTTCCATACACCTTCCTTATCCTGTTCTGGTTGGATGGGTCAAAAGAGCTGGTGTGAGTATTTGTTCAGTCAAGTTTCTGGAGATCTGATCAGCTAAGGCCTCTATGAACCAGGTGATGATAAGCTTATAGAATGGACTTGAGCTCTCAGTTGCCTGTATCACCAGCTTTCTTGTGTTTGGAGCAAGACCAGATTGTTGCAGTCTGCTGTCATCACAGGACCGTGGAGGATGAGTGCCCCAGTAACTTCCTCCATCCTATCAGTAGCAAATTCTCTACTTCTCCTGAATTCTTGTGATCCAGTCACTATCTCCCAAACTCAAACACCTTTTCCTTTGCTATCAGTTCTTGCTTTCTCACACCATTTCCTCAGTGTCAGTCCTCTGGAACCATTGTTATCTATCATTAACTAACTCCCCTATATCCTAAACCACTTCCTCTACATTCTTTCTCTTTTCTGTGCCCAAAGAAACATAATAATATTCACAGCTAACATTTACATAATGTTTCAAAGTTTACAAAGTTCTTTACAAATATTATCTCATTTTATCTTCACAACAATCCTGTGAGGTAAGTGCTATTATTACCCCCATTTTGCAAAGGAAGAAATTGAAGCAGAGAGAAATTAAGTGACATTCCCATGTTCACACAGCTGGTAAATATCCTAGACAGGATTTGAACACAGCTCCTCCTTACTCCAGGTCTAGCTCTCTATCCACAGAAGGTACTCTGAATTCATACAACCCTTTAGTTGAACTCTCTCATAGGCCCTTTTACATACTTGGCCAGGAGTGGTTTAGTATAATCCTTATCCTCTCTACTAAAACTTTTAGACCTTTCCTTTGCCACCATCACACATCAATTTCTCCTCCTTTGAGGTTCACTGTTCACTTCAAAGTGAGTCCTCACAGCCATCATCCAGAGAGATGACTCCTGTGGAGAAAGGGCTATCAATATCTTTCAATTGTCAATCCATTGCCACCTACAAAACAGGCAATTTAGCCTAGCTGCAGCAGCAAGATTCCTGATGGAGAGACAGGAGACAACATGTATTGGGCAGGTCAGGCAGCCACCACCACCACCATCACCATCTCCCCTCAAACCCAGTTGGATAGAGCCCAAGATCCTGAATCTAAGAGTCTTGGGAATGACAATACTTTTAGCCCAGTGGCCAGTTATAATCCTGGAAAGCAGCTGCTGTGGGCATGCAGCCTGGTAACTCTTCCTAGAAATGCTAGAGATACATCTCTTAGAGACCCAGAGAGGCAAGTTCTTATCATCAGGGTCTTTGGGGCTGTCACGCAACATCAGTTGATGCTGTCAGTTCAACATCAGAAATTAATATGATTTTATTAGTGGAGATGGTATTAAGGAAAAGGAATATCATCTGCTTTGCCACTACACCCTAAGAACCATTGAACCCTTCCATCTGACTTTCAGCTAAAATTTTCTATTTTTGCTGCCTCCAGAGTTAGAATGTCAGCTCCTTGGGAGCAGAGAGTATTTTACTTTTATATTTATATAACCAATGCTTAGCACAGTGCTTTGTGTATTATAAGCTCTTAATAAATGCTTTATCATTCATTCATTCATTCACCATATCACCCAGTCTTTGTTGCTGTCATTTTTCTCATCAAAAGTTCACTATTCCTTCTTTCTCCAGGAATTAAATACCTGGTTTTGTTTTCCTTCTTTCCCCATCCCTCTCCTCATTCTATTCAAATCAATTTAACAAACATTTATTAAGTGCCTGTTGTTTGGAAGGAACTGGGCATACAAAGACAAAAATAAAATAGTTTTTACTTTTTAAGGAGCTTGTGCTCCATTGGAGGATACTTCATGTACACAGATAAATACAATGTAATTTGAGGAGGGAAATAGCATGGACAACCTCCAGGAACAGGACATGCTTCAGGTAGGAGGTGAAACCTTAGATGAGCCTTGAGGGATGCTAAGGCTTCTAAGGGGGAGAGGTGAGAAGGGAGTGAATTCCAGGCATATGGGACAGCCTGTGGGCAAAGGCACAGGGGCCAAGTTAAGGGAACAACTAGTGGCAGCTAGAACAATTAGTAGGTAGTAGGTCAGTTTGGCCGGGTTGACTAAGACAAATTATGCTTGAAGGGGAACCAGGTGAAATTTCATTCTTACAGTACTTTAAGCTCTGTGCCAGTAGAGAATATTTCATTCTTGTCTGTATCCTTGGCACACAGAATAGTGCCCAGGACAACAGTGGGCACTTTAGTAAATGGCTGTCTCAAGGAATTGAAAGGACTTGTTATCGTATGGAAAGGATGACTGTGAATACTTGATGTACTCGATGTGGGGAAAATGTTCTCAGGTTTAACTTTTCAGCCACATTATGAAGATCACCAACAGTCAATTCATTTAGTAGCAAAGAAACCAGTGATAATCTAGAATTCTTAATGAGTAAAAATTATGACTAGGGGGAGAAAACTTGCCAAGAACAATTTCCTAAGGGTGATGCTAACTAGATCACCAGATTCTAGTTTTAGAGCCTTAGAGTTGGAAAAGGTTGTCTTAATTCAACCTCCCACCTAGATGCAGTACATCATCCCTAACAAGGGAATCATTAAACCTTTGCCTGAACATTTCTAGTGATAGAGAGAGAACTTCTTACAATAGGAGAAAATCAACTGACTTTGGAGACAACTCTGATGATTAAAAAAAGGCAACGATGTGACTCAGTAGATAGAACAGTGGACCAGGAAGATCAGTCGTTTTCCAGTCATGTCCTACTCTCTGTGACCCCATTTGGGGTTTTCTTGGAAAAGATACTGGAGTGGTTTGACATTTCCTCCTACAGCTCATTTTACAGATGAGGAAGCTGAGGCAAGCAGGGTTAAGTGACTTGCCCAGGGTTACACAGCTAGTAAGTGTCAGAGGCTGGATTTGAACTCAGGAAGATGAGTCTTGCTGACTCGAGGCCTGGCACTCTATCCACTGTGCCACCTAGCTGCCCAGGTCAAGAAGACCTGAATCCAAATCCTGCCTCATTCACTTACTAGCTGTGTGATTCTGAGCAAGTTACTTAACCTATCTGCTCCAGTTTCCTCATCTGTAAAATGAGGATAAAAATTATCGGTACCTCCCAGGTTTGTTATGAGGATCAAATGAGATAATATGTGTGAAGTACTTTGCAAACCTTAAAATACCATATAAATGCTAGTTATTATTTTAAAAAAAGTTCTTCCATCTGTTGCAAAGAATTTACCTCCTTTAAATTTATATCAAGTGCTGCCAATTCTACTCTCTTCATACATTTGAATATAGTGATCATGTTCCCCCAGTTTTTTTTTCTCATCTCAGGGCTAAATGTCCCCAGGTCACAGAATCAGAGAACAAAGAATATTGGACCTGAAAGGGCCCTTTGAGTCACAGAAGCAAAAACTGCTACTTCTGGAAGGCATCTTGATTACTCAGTTGATCACTCAGCCCCCTAAAGCAAAAGCCCCAAATCACACAGTAAGTAGAATAATCAAAACCAGGACCTTGGGTTTCAAAGTCCTTCTCCCTGGCTCTTTCTATGGGGCAGGATTGCCTCAGTGATTCCTACAATCATTCTTCACGTGGTCTCTTTTCTACCCTTGTTACCGTCTTCTGAACAGTCTCTCTTTTGTTAGTGCCCTTCTTAAGCTGTCTCCCAAGAAATGCAGGGGATGCACCTCTGTGCTTTAAGATCACGAAAACCAGTATTCTGAAAAAGAGATGGAGATGTTTCTGTGGGAATGATAATACTCCTAGAGTGGCCATGTCAGCTCCAGGAAGAGACAGGGCAGGTTTGGATTAAGGGTACAAGTAGAGGACCTAACCTTATCAAGAAGGACCAGTTCTTTATCAGAGGGAATGGTGGGTAACATAGAGGGTTCTGAGTTTTGTTGCAGGGTTGAAGAGAAAGTTCATGATGAATGACCTCTTTTGTCACAGCAAAGTCCTCTGCTGAGAGGAACTGCCCTTATTTCAGATCTAACCTTCTTTTCACTTTATCTGGCTGCCTTCAGTTGGGGTAACTGTATTTTCCATGAGCCCTTTCCATATCTATCTCACCAGGGTGAATAGGCTGCCTCAGGAGAATATGTGTTTTAGTATGGAAACCAATAAACATAAGTTAAAATTCCTCACATTGTGTGTGCGTGTGTGTGTGTGTGTGTGTGTACTTCTCACAGACACACCTATTTCATGCTAGGCCTGTGAACTCTACCCTGCTCTGGGTATCTGGGGAGGAGGTGGCTGGCTTGTGGGTGACAGAGATCAAGAAGAGCATCCTTGCTGAACTAGGCCACAAGACTCTGTCTCTGGTGGGAGGGAGGGTTAAAAGCATCTGGCAGATGGATGCTCAGATCACTTTTTGTTTTTTCCCTGTCCCTTTTAATCTTTTTGTCTGTCTCCCTCTTCCCCTAACCCCTCCTCCCCCTAACTCTCCACTTCTCAGAACTCATAGGGAATTCTGCACGAAATCCATTGCTAAGTAAGTATTCATCAGCAAAGATTGTCAGAGCAGTGTTACCTCACCCACATGGCACAGATGCCACACAGTGGATAAGGATGGATGCCTGGCATGCTGAATTTAGGCATTCTTATGGTTTGCTTTCTGAATAAGCTAGTTTAGAGTCCAGATTTCCCACTGGCACAGGGTCTCCAGGTATCATAATAAAAGTAGTTGGAGTAATGGATAGAGAGCTACTCTTGGAGTCATAAGGATCAGGGTTTAAATCCTGCTTTAAACATTGACTAGCTGTGTGACCCAAGTTACTTAACTGCTATGCCTCCGTTTCATCATCTGTAACATGGAGAGGATGGATTCAATGGCATTTAAGGTCCCTTATAGCTCTAAGTCTATGATTCTATATATCTGTGGGGTGTAGTTGGACTCCTAATAGTGCCATATTTGAATTCTGAACAAGGAAAGGAAGACAACAAGGTATATTGGAAAAAATGAGTGACTTGGAGTCAGGAAACTTGGGTCCTAGTTCTAATTCTATCACTAATTAATTTTCCATGTGAACATGGACAAATCCTTTCTTTTTTCCAGGCATCATCTTCCCTATCAACAAAATGAGGAGAGGAGGGTCCACTGGATGTTCTGTTAAAGTCCTTTTTTATAACAGCCATAGTATGCGATGACTGACTTTGATAGATTTACCTTTTCTCAGCACAGTTAAGGACCTAAAACAATTCCAAAGAACACATGATAGAAAATACCATCCACATCCAGAGAAAGAACTATGGAGTCAGAATGCAGAGCAAAGCAGAGTATTTTCTTCTTCTTTTTTTTTCCTTCTCATGGTTCCTCCCATTCATTCTAATTCTTCTATGCAACATGACTAATGTGAAAATATGTTTAATAGGAATGTATATGTAGAGCCTATATCAGATTGCATGCTGTCTTGGGGACAGAGGAGGGGAGAGAGGGTGAAAAATTTAAAACTTATGGAAGTGGATGTTGAAAACTAAAAATAAATAAATTAACTTAAAAAAATAAAGTCCTTTTCTGATTCTCACTTGCAGTGACTCTAAGTGGGTGGGTTTACATTAAATCTTTAGGTCTCACCTCATGATTCCGGAAAGTTGATATCCCTGTAAGTCATTAAGTCTGACATCTGTTAGGACTATTCCTCTCCACCCCAGTCATATGGGCAGACTATGTTCCATCACTGTAACTTCCTTGTAACTTCCCTTGTAACTCTTCATGGTTCCATGCCCCCAAAAGACCCTGGGCTCACATTGACCTTGCCCAATCATGAGGACTTGTCTCAAAGAAGGTCATTCATTACCTCGGTCTTTGTTTTCTGGTCCTCACCTGACATTGCTCTAGGAAAATCTTCTAATATACTCAGGTCATACTTCACATCTAGATTTCTCTAAATATGGGTAAAAGTGGTTCTGATTTCCTTTGTAAGCATTCAAGGTACTAGATGTCTATCAGGTACAGGACCACTTTTATTACACTACATAGAAAATAGAGAAAATTCAAATAATACATGAACCCATAATCAGATATTCAGATAGCCCATCAGCTCCTTTGGGAGGGAGTTGAATTTGGGGTGACTATTGGTTCAACCCTTCAACATTTCCACAGATCATACATTCTTTTCAAGACTCATAGTGTTACTCTGTGGTTTAAACTCTCCCTGGAAGCTAAACATACTTTGGAGACTGCTGAGAAAGCAGCAGTTGCCTTCCCATTTGGATCTGTTCTTGCCTAGTGACTAACTGGGTTTAGGATAATAGATTTAGAACTGAGAGAGAGCATGGAGGTCATCTAGTCCAAACCCTCTCATTTTACTGTATTTGTTCCATAAATAGGAGGTTGTACAAGAACTGTAAAAGAACATACTACATCAGAAAATATCTCTCTCTAAAAGGGCTAATTTCAGAATTTTTGAACTTGGAAACTCTCGTGTTTGAGATTACCCCCATGGCACTGCACAGAAAATCTCGCCTCTCTGGCTAGAATTAAAGACTTCAGGCTCACATGGCTTAGGGAAATCAAAACCTCCTCTCTTCCACATAGGAGTTGGGGTTCATGAATATTTTCCATGAGCTATCTTCTTGGTCTGGGTGGCCAATCATATGCTGCTTCTTCTCCTCCCGTTTCTCAACCCTTTGTAATATGGCTTCCCATAGCACTCAAATTAAAGTGCTTTTGACGTTACTGATTACTTTCTCCTCCTGGATACTCTCTTTTCTCTGGGCTTTTGTGACACTGCTCCTTCTTAGTCTATCATCCACATCGCACCCCCAATGGTTACACTCTAAGGCTCTCTCCTAGGTTCTCTTTTCTTCTCTCTGTACAGTTTTTCCTTTGGGAACCTCATTAACTCCCGTGGGTTTAATTATGATCTCTATGCAGATGACTCCCACATCTATGTATAGAACATCCTTTGGGCCTGCTTCCCCATTCCAGTTCACCCTGGTCATCTGATTTACCCGAGGGTGGCTGACTGCTGCGCTCTTCAGGGTTTTAGGGGTGACCCTGAGGTGCGGGAGTTTCTAGAACTGTAACTCTCAAGTCTCTGCCATTGTTCTTCCCACAGAGGACAGCTTAGCAAGACCTCAATTAGTTGTTAGAAAGGGTGTTTACTAAGTATAAGAACAGTTGGCACAAAGCATCCCCCGAAAGTCTGGGGCACACTCTTATACGAGTTGACACAGGTATGGAAAGTTAATTCTAAATGTAGAAAACATGCAAAGGATAAACTCACAACTCTTGGTTATGGGAAATCTTTCCTTGATTCTATAGTTAGCATTTCTCACTGGTTCAAAGGATCACAAAGCCTGAAGCTTCTACCTCTCTTTGGGGGGAGGGGTGGTTTATTCCCTTCCATATTCACCTGTCTGTCTTTGTGCCTGGGGTGTGTCTTTCTGCTTCCATTTGGATGTAGGAGCCAGTTTCTGATAGTATGGGCCAGCGGTAAGGAGCCTGTGGCCTTGAGGCCACATGAGGCCCTCTAGGTCCTCAAGTGTGGCCCTTTGATTGAATCCAAACTTCATAGAACTCATCCTTTCATTAAGGGGTCACATAGTCATTATGGCCAATAGTTGAGAGAGTATAACACTCCCTCTGGGATCAGCCAGCCCCTTACCTTGTAGCCTTCAGGTGGAAAGGCCTACCTCCTCATGAGCCTAAAGGCCTCTATAACTTGACTGTCTTGCTACCAGATTCAGTCAATCACCGAAGCTCTTCCACTATTTAAAACCCCCAGGGGCACAATTAGTTTGTTTGATTAGACAATCAGTTGTTTTCCTCCAAAGAGTGGTTCAGCCCTCACAAAGAGATAAAATAATCCTGTTCCCATATTTAAAACTTCATTTTGTATGATCACCCATATACTTAAAATCTTGTAACTACATTACTCAGGATAGGAATGAAATCCAATCCTTACTCCTATAATCCTAGTCTTTCTCCTGATCCCCTCAGCTTCTTCTGTTCTCTCTTCCAAGGTTAATTTGTATGTATTTTATACATATTCACTATATACTTCTTTATATACATGTCGCCTCTGATAGAATGTAAACTCCTTGAGGGCAGGGACTTGTTGAATTTTTGCTTTAGGATCCCCAGGTCTGACACAGTGCCTGGCACCCAATGGGTATTTATAAATGATTGTTGACTGATAGATATATGCCTCTCTGAGGGGTGACCATCTGTTTAGCGGGGCAAGTCCATGCTTAGAATTTTTCTAGTTTTCTATCCAATAGTGGAGCTTGAATTCTAACTCAGGACTTTTGCCTTCAGGTTCAATGTTCTTTCCAGTTGCCTCAATGCTGCTCCTTTTTCCTGTTAACATATGTCTTGACTTTGGTTAGCTGGGGGCAGCTAGGTGGTGCAGTTAATAGAGCATCTGTCCTGGAATCAGGAGAATCTGAATTCAAATCCGACCTCAGACACTTGACACTTACTAGTCGTGTGACCTTGGGCAAATCACTTAACCCCAGTTGCCCTGCCCCTCTCCCCCCATGAGTCTGCTTTGTTGGTACTTATTCCACTTACTTACCCTCTGCCCTTGACTCATTTTCTCAATATCTTTACTGATCTCTGCTCACTTAAAATTTCGGAATTGATTTCTATAGGAAATGCCCCACATTTCTCAAATGAAATGCAGTGTAGCATAATTTTAAAAATGCTAGATTCAGCATCATAAGACCTGGCTTTGAATCCAAAGTGTTACTTACCACTGGTGTGATCTTGGTCAAGTCCCTTCTCCTCTCTTCAGATGTTCCCTCATCTATAAAATGAAAGGCTTTGGATGAGATGATTTCCCAAAACTCTCTTCTGATTTTAAATTCTATTAATTTAGAGTGGAAGAAGCATTTCTCTTCTTTCTCTTTCCAAAATTGCCTGTACATTTGGTAGTTAGAAGTGATCGCCATTATATTTTGCAAACAAGTCATAAATTTGAATAGTAATTTGTCTACTATTTGTGACCTTTTTATGATGTATTTGGGTTTTCCCTGAGAAGTCGTACTTCTTTGTCATCCAAGTTTGATCCATATTTTAATTTTTTTTAAAAAGCAAATGGTCTGTATAAAGCATTTCAATGTCTGGCTATTTGCAAATGCTGTTTGGTTTGCAATCAGTATTTTTAATTTATGCCACAAAAAGAATGGAGTAATTCTGGACCTTGCCTTGCTTCCAAACACAGCTATATGTGTCTCTGCTTCTGCCTGACATTCAGTACTCAGTAGTTTGTAATGTTTGATGGATGCTTAAGAAGTATAATTGACGCAGGGGCCATTTAATGATGCACCTTTCACCAAAGAGGAAACAGTTGCCTGTTTCTTCTCATCTTGCCCTATTGGCCTGGTCGAGGTGGATCATTTTAGCAAGGAAAAGGTTGCCTGTTCTATGAATCCCCCAACCAGGGAAACTACTTTGTCTTAATTACCTTCGGCCGAAAGAGTGTCCCTGAAGCAATCATCTTTGTTTGTTAACATACCCTATCTGCTGCAGAGCTCCCCATAAATAAAACATAACGGAGATTACAATGTCATGTTCGCCCGGACTCCAGACCCTGGTAACTGCTTGAGTAGAATGCACAAAAACATCCCTGAGCAGGCTGGTGCATATCTGAGGGCATCACAGAATGGTTTTCATTCCTAAGCAACCACATGCATACTGGTTTCTAATATTAAGCACAGTGTTTGCTCAGACACTAAAAAGGGCCGTCAGAAATAGACTTTGTTTTTCCTTTGTCTTAAAGGGGTTAGACTTGTAAACAACAGATTGCCTTTTCAATCCTTTTGAAATGGGCCTAATTACAAGGCCATGATAACAAGCAGTGATGGCTGGCAGGATTGCCCAGTGGACTTAAGGAAAATGTGGAGGGATGTCGATCCATCAATCAATTCAACGATTGTTTATGAAGTACCTACTATGTGCCAATCGCTGTGCTAGGTGCTTGGAGTACCAGTACAGAAATAAAATATTTCCTTCACTTAAGGACTCTGAAAATATATTGCATCAAAATATCATTATTAATAATAATAAAAAATAAAGTGATAGTTCTTGACAGATATCTGTCTTCGAGGGCCTGGCTGTAATGTGGAGTTGATCCTGGGTATCCAGAAATTATGCCAACAGAATACAAACTGTGACAGGGATCTACCACATGGGAAAGGCCTCAAATGCAGGCCTAGCATTAGGTTGTGAGTTTATCTTCTACAGGTCAGACCAGCTAAGTACACAGAAGATTCAGGATAGACAGCTGGCCACCAAGTTGTCCAACACATTGAACCATCTACTAAGTCATGCAGGATTTTCATTTGACATAGGTGGAAGGTCACAACAATTAAATCATTGATTTATAGGAGTAGCAATAATAATCATAGGTCATTCATTTATAGACAGGGGTGTCCTAGAGACTGTTCTTACCTGCTTAGTAAAGTCAGATGGGTGAATTTTCATTGTGTCCATTTATACCTTGGAAATATGTAAATCAGGGCTTGGTTTATTGTTTTGTTGATTGTCTAGACTTTTAAAGAGTGATGTAATGCAAACTAAACTTCAAGGTGGGTCATTCATGCTTTTTTTTTGTTTGTAAGAGCCAGTTGGTAAACATTTATCATTACGCTGTTGTCTATAAAGCATTATAGTTTGCAAAGTACATTTTTCATTAAAATGCTGGGAGGGTTGTGAGGTCAGTAGTGGAAATATCAGTGAATCCATTTTATAGATGAGGAACTGAGGCCAGGAGCAACCAGGTGGCTTTCTTGTCTTACTTTTTCCCTTTGTATCTCCAGAAAGGAGACAGTGCCTCCCACCAAAGAGATGATCAGTAAATACTTGTAAATTAATTGACTGATTGCTAACCTAAAGTGACATCACTAGTAAGGCAGTACTTTGACCCTGGATTTCTGACTCCAGGTTCAATGATCTTTTCCCTCCATCAGCCACGCTCAAATTTTTTCATTCTTAAAATTATTGAAGATCCCTCCACTCCTTTCACCCAAGATTTTCATTTAAGTGACATTCACACTCCCTCTATTTCAGATTGCAACATCTTAGTACGAAAATAGCTTTGACCTTATGGATCCCCTGAAAGGATTTTGGGGACCCCCAGGGGTCCATGGGCAGCACTTTGAGAGCCACTGTTCTCTACCACATACATGTATTTCTCTGTGTATGGGGTTAAGAGGTTGACAAGAAAGTGTCAATCTCTGATTTGTGACACCAGTATTAGAATTCATTAGGTACCTACTTTGCCGTGCATTGTAAACTAAGCATTTTCACCACACCTACATCTAGTCTACAGGACTATGGAAGGACTGAGCTAAGCACTTCTCCAGACTCAGAATCAGAATGTTGGAGCTGGAATGAGACCTTTGAATTATAGAGCTTAGAAAAGGATCCCAGAATCATAGAACCACAGAACAGCATAGCTTGAAGGAACATTAGAATCATTGAACCATACATAGAGTGTTGAAGTTGAAAGAAATCTTAGAATCAGATAATATATAGATTGTGAGGTATGTGGAGTTTTAAAATTCACAACCATAGAACATCACAACTTACACTAATTTATTGTAACAAAGCATGACATTTTAAAGCTGAAAGGGTTGTCAAAAATCATCTAGTCCAACCCATACTTGAGATATGAGTCTTCCTCATGTTATCTCTAACAATAGTCTTTCGGCATTCAAGGCCCTCCAAATTCTGGCACCAAACTACTCATCTTCTAGTACTTGGATCATCATAGTTCAAAGATTTAGAGTTTATGTAGTCCAACTCCCCTTTACAGATGAGGAAACTGACTCCCAGAGAAGTGAAATGACTTGCTGAGGTTGCAGAGATAGTAGCAGAGCTATGGCTTTCTTCTTTAGACACACTGATTTCTTTCTTACTTCCTTCCCAACACACTGTATGCTGGTCTGACTATATGGTTAAAGGACCATGCCATTTCACTTTGCCTGGAATGAAATTATGTCCCCAAGCCTTTGAGGTCCAGCTCAAAATCTAAGTTTTCTAAAAACAAATTTTGGATCACACTAGTAAAAAGTGATCTCTCCCTTTTCTGAAATTTCTTAGCAATACTATTACTGGGCAGCTAGGTGGCACAGAAGACAGAGTGCAAGGCTTAGAGTCAAGAAGACTCATCTTCCTGAGTTCAAATCTGACCTCAGACACTTGCTAGCTGTGTGACCTTGGGCAAGTCACTTAACCCTGTTTGCCTCAGTTTCCTCATCTGTAAAATGAACTGGAGAAAGAAATAGCAAACCACTCCAGTATTTTAACCAAGAAAACCCTAAATGGGTTCACAAAGAATTGGAAAGGACTGAACAACAACAAAGCATTCACACTCTGACCTTGTGTGAGTAATTTAACTTCCCCTAAATTCAGTTTTTGCTTTTCTAAAATGAAGGGGTTGGAGTAGGTGACCTATAAGTGCTCTTCTAGCCCAAATCCTATGGCTTGATGATCCTGTGAGCTCTGTATAATGTTATCATGGGAAAAGTATTGAGCTACAAGCTGAGAAACCAAAGTTTAAAAGTCTGTGGTTGCTTACTGTATGATCGTGAGCAAATTACTTTTTTTCCTCTGGTCCTCAGTTTCTTCCTCAAGAGGGAAGTAAACAAGTTGATCTCTCATGGCCCCCCTGGCTTGGACATTCTAGGACTCTAGGATTCTAATGAAAAGCTTGTGGTGATGAAATTTCTGGACATCAAATAAACTTGGAGCCTGTCCCCAAATTCTACTTTCTTAGACTGGAAAGCCACAGCCTCACCCCAGCCTATAATCTGGACACTTTGCATCTGCAAGAAACAGATGTGCCTGATGAGACTTTCAGAGAGAACATTTTGCCCTTCCTCTTTGAGAATAATGTTATACAGAGAATGTTTATATGAAGCAGGAAGAGACATCTTCTAACTGCATAATATTTAACACTAATGCCCCAACTTGCCAACCCTGTCTTCAATTCAGTATACTTTCTGTTTTTCATATAGAAATCCCTATCTTAAAGACCTATTGCCAGAACCTCTAAAAAAAGTTATGTAGTTATTTTTTAAAAGAACAATTTAAAAAATTCACAGTTAGCCCATGAGTAGAAAAACTGTCTGCAGTCTGTGGCATGGAAAATCCTAGAGGTTAAGCAGCTTGATGGAAAGTCCTGGACCTGGAGTCAAGAAACCTGAATTCAAATTCCATCTGAGGTAGAATTTTCTCTGGGGAGAAAAAAAGTGTTAGACTTGGAGAAAATATTCTGTAGTGGGATGGGAGAGGACATAGCTGCCATTTGTAAGCAGGCTTACCTTTAATGTAGGAGTAACGGATGGAAGTTAGAGAGACAAATTTTGTTTCCATGAAAACAGATCCTAACAACTAGAGTTGTTCAAAGGTGTAATAAATTGTTTCAGGATAAAACAAGCCTTTCCTCCTCAAAGACAGGCTAGAAGAGGGGGTTCAGGAACAGTTTGAACTAGATGATCTTTTTGCTTTTTATATTTTAAATTTTTAAAAAAATTTTTCTTCAGTGAACATAAATCTATTTTCTCTCCCTCTTGTCTCCTCCTCCTTTTCCTCTTGAATCACTGAAGAAAAAGCAAAAAAAAAAAAATCTTTGCATCAGATATTCATAGTTAAGAAAAAAATACCTGCTTTGATCACATTAAAAAAATATATATATATATGTATATATATTATTCTACACCCCGAGTCCATCTATCACCTCTTTGCCAGGAGGTGAGTCACTTTCTAACAGTTAGTGATTTTTTTTTTTTTAAGCAATTGGGGTTAAGTAACTTGCTCAAAGTTACACGGCCAGGTGTTTCTGGGTGGGTGCTAAGTGTCTGAGACCGGATTTGATCCCAACTCTGGGGCCGGGGCTCTTACTCGCTGTGCTGTGCTACCTGGCTGCCCCATTAGTTATTTTAAATCAGAAGACATAGCTTTACACCGTGGTTCTACTGTTCACTATCACTGTGACACTGGGCAAATCACTTCACCACTGGAGCCCACATCCATTAGTCCATGATTCTAAGGCCTCTTCCAGTTCTGGCAGTCTGTGTTTTCTGATGAAACCCTAGCCATCTCCTTATCATTGTGCCTTCTCTGTAACCATCTTCCTCATCTCCAACCCCCTCGCAAATGTTGAGCCTATTCTACTCCTGAGCCCCCAGATTTCTTAGGTAAGTTTCCACTTTATCTTGACTGGAACCAGTCCTACATTCTACTTCCAAGTTCAATAGCTATCCTCACAATGACACATACTGACCCTCCCTTTTCTAGTTCTCCTATATATGTTGTCTTTTCCTTTTAGAATAAAAGCTCCTTTCTCTAGTAGAATATAAGCTCCAGGGACCATCTTATTTGCTTACATTTGTGTTCCCCACACTTTGTATAGTACCTGGCACATAATAAGAACTTAAAAATTATCGATCTTGCTCACAGATGTATGCCATTGGTTATAATGGGAACTGCATAATTGGTACCTAGTTACCAATCTTCACAACTGAGGCAACATGGTATAGTGGGAAAAGCACTGATTCTAAAGCCAAGAGAAACTTGAATACGATTTCCAGAACCCAAAGTTATTAGTTATGAGACTGTGACCAAATCACTTACTTCTCAGAGCCTCAATTTTCTTTTCTACTGTGTTTCCCCGATAATAAGACCTATCCTGAAAATAAGCCCTCCCCTTACTGTGTAAGATTCCTCTAAAATAAGCCCTCCCCCGAAAATAAGCCCTATTGAGATTGCTACTGTAGTGAAGGTGATCCCCTGCGCTACACGCTACATTACGGTACCCTCTGTATGCACCGTTCCCCCCCTCGTCCCCCTGTGAAACGCACACCGAGCTCTGAGCTGCATCAAATCAGAGCTGCAGCAGTGAGCGCATCATCCTGTTCTTCCCCAGTGATTTGCTTGCTGGCGCCATTGAGAGCAGTGCCTCGGAGGAGAGCTGAGGCAGGACAACATAAGCCCTCCCCTGAAAATAAGCCCTCTGGTGTTTTTCTTTCCAAAAAAATAAGACAGTGTCTTATTATCGGGGAAACACGGTAACAAACTGGGATGATTAAATATGCAACATCTACCTCATAGGTTGATGTTCTGAGTAAAACACTTTGTGAACCTTATATTGCTTGTTATATAAATGTGTTAGAAAAGTTCTATTCTTATGAGGCATCATGGCACATAGGTGACCCTGGGTCATCAAAGGCTACACATTCTCCTAAACTCGAGAAGACTTTGAGGACAGTCCTATTGATACGCTGTGTCTACTATTCAAGGACAAAGCCAAGTGAATTTGGAGAGGTTCATTAACGATCACTAAGGATCACTAGGGGACTAATTCTTTGGTCACAGTGACCCATGAAACAAGAAAAGATGAAAAAATTCAATGCTTTACCCATCCCCCTCTAGTTCTTTTTCACTGATAGTGACAGAATGACTGAACATAAGAAAGAGGACACCAAGAATCACACTTTTAAGACCCTTGTATAAACATTAATTTAACTCTTGGTTCTCTAAATATGAAATCCTTGTCAAGAACTAACACACACACATGTATCACACACACACTTGTGTATGTGTGAATATTGGCATTTTGCTATAAATATTTCCACAAGACACAAGGAATTTGCAACTAAATGGAAAGGTGCTTCTCACTTTCTCCCTAGAGACACACAAAAAAAGCTGTTGGAGTTGGTTTCATTTTGCACCAAAAGTAAACAAATTTTTATGACAAAAGTAAACAAAGTTTCATGATGTAATTCCACCATCTTGTCTTGCAGAGCACTTGATAAACATGAGAAAAAAATCACTATGGAGATAATTTCAGTTTCTTCACCAATTTCTGTTGCAATGCATGAAGAAGTTAGGAAATTCTCCGAAGAACTTAACAAGATTCTCCAAATTAAATCAACATATACACTGATACTTAGTGATTACATTATGATGGCAGGTAGAAGGGAGGGTAGTGAAAACATGTTGGAAAATATGGCTCAAGCTCAAGAAATAAAAGAGGCCAAGGCTTAGAGGCTCCACACCTGTATATCATGAATACTTTAAGAGGAGAGTCAGATGGTGTTGGACAAGGCAAGCACTGAACAATATCACCCAATAATGAAATTGACTGTATCTTAAGTAACAGGAAATGACTCATCACCAATGTGAGGTTCTTTTCCAAATCATCTGCCTGAGTACAGTCAGACCACTGAATATCTAAAACAAAAGTAAGAAAAAAAACCACCACCAAGTTAAAAGAAAGGATCAAGAAGAGAAGAATATACTTCTTGTAATTATAATAGCTTCAACCCAGCTTTCAAGCAGTTTGTGGAGAGGGGTAAAGGAAAAGTCATGAACACTATCTGTATGTCTTATAGGAATTTAACTGATACAAAGCATTTGGTACAACAAGAAGGCCAAAATAGCTCCAAAACAATGTTAGTTAGCACTCAATTTCCTTGCAAAGTACAGAGACGGCAGCCTCGTGTAAATGGTTTAGAATATGAACTCATTTACAAATAAATACAGAGGAGCATAGTAGAAGATTATGAGCAATATTGCTTCACAAATCAGAAAATATCAGTGGAGGGAAAAATAATTCTATAAAAAATAAGATCAACTAAGCCAGATAATCTTAAGAACATTTATGTAGGTAACTAGAAATAGGACCACAAATAGATGTAGCATCCCATTTGGAGCTCCCGCCTCAACCCACACTTGCAGGTTGGGGTCTCCCTTAGGGACTAATACTTCAAATTCAAGGTATTAAGTGGTTCTGAAGAGCTCAGAAGCCCACATTGAAGTATATATCTTTCAATAGTCAGTCAGAGGCTACAATTAACACCAAATCAAAGGAATTTACTAGAATAATGTAATAATGCTAATAATTTCTCATAAAAATGGAGTGCAATCTTAAGAATTCATAGCATCAGTGGAAAGAATAATGTTGTGGGCCAAGCATGACTAAATTCTGTTCAGTAATTCAGATCTGGGCAGTTAGGTGGCACAGTGGATAGAACATGGGACTGGAATCAGGAAGACTCACCTTCCTGAGTTTAAATGTGGCTATGTGACCCTGGGCAAGTCACTTAGCCCTGTTTGCCTTAGTTTCTTCATCTTTAAAACGCACTGGAGAAGGAAATGGCAAACTACTCTAGTATCATTACCAAGAAACCCCCAAATAGAGTCACAAAGAGTAGGACCAACTGAATAACAACAACAATTTAGATTCAGGGGGCAGCCAGGTGGCACAGTGAGTAAGAGTGCCAGCCCTGGCGTCAGGAGACCCAGGATCAGTTCCGGCCTCAGATACTTGGCACCCACACAAAATAACTGGCCGTGTAACCTTGAGCAAGTTATTTAACCCCAATTGCTTTAAAAAAAAACTTAGATTCAGGACTGAAACAAAACAAGAGATTTTAGACCCTCTAACATGGAATAAAAGACTATTTACTTAACAATACTATGGAAAGGATAATCATTAAAGATGCAGTATTATTCCAGTTGGGTATAGCTCCCCTGCCACCATATTTGTCTTGGTGGGCATAGCTGGTCTGAAGTATGTGTCAAACCTGAGAAGTCCACAAATCCTTAGGTACTGAGTTTTTGTACCAGTCAAAGTCTCAAGCCTTAGTTTTCTAAATCAATCAAGTCTCAAAAGTGCTTTCGTCTCCTTGTAGGGAAAAACTAGCTTAGTCTACATTGCAAGGATCTTTGTAGATACTGATCCTTTCACCAGTGAACATACAGAGTTACACACAAAAGGAGGCCAAAACGTAGGGAGTATCTGTGGCCAAGGTCTATATTCAGACCTTAGACATGTCTTCCTGCTGCTCCTACCAGACTTGTTCTTATAGTCTATTCTAGGTTCTGCTTTATCGGACACTGCTAAGCATTGCTGTACACTTTGCTTTGTTGCTTCCAAATGCTGTGTGGCTCTATGCCCCACCACTTCTAGCTGCTGGCTTAGCAGAAATCTTTGGCTAGGGTATTTCTATGCTCTTTCACAAAGATCAGGAATTCTTATCCTAGAACCAGCAGATGCATGCCTGGTTTTGTTTGGTTTCCTTGTAGTCTCAGTACAGAGGTTTCCTGCCCTGATCTGAGTAGCAGATCTTCAGTCCCAGGTGATTCTCAGCCCCAGGTGCCAAGCTCTGTGAAACAATGAGTAGAATAATTTCATTAATGCCTTAGGTGTTGGACTTCAGGGTTGCTTCCATCATCCTGAAGTAGTGGCATACATTATATTTGAAATTATAATTATGTAAAGTATGGTCTCTGGTTCCAGCCTAATGGAAATATATGGTGTACAAGAGAAAGAAATCAAAGGTATCAGGGTAGACCAGGAAAAAGATAAAACTATCTTTATTTGCTGATGATATGATGACATACTTGGAATACTCCGGAGAATCAGCAAAGATACTAATTGAGACAATTAACAGCTTCAGCAAAATTGTAAGCTATAAAATAAACCCTTAAAAATCAGTAGCATTTCTATCCAGGAATAACAAAACGCAAGAAGCAATAATAGAAAGGGAAATCCCATTCCAAATAACTATAAAATATATAAAATATTTGGGGGTCAACCTCCCAAAGCACATAAAAGGCTTGTATAGATTGAATTACAAAGTATTCCTTAAAGAAATAAAGAACTTGGATAGATAGATAGAGCTCATGACTAATCTGTGCAAATATAATAAAAATGACACTATTACCAATAATTAATTTAAAATTTTAATGCCATATCAATCATGTTATCAACCAGATACTTTATAATAATAAACAATAACAATTCATTTGGAAAAAGTAAAAGATTTTTATACACTATCAAAAGAAATAATTATGTTAAAAACCTTCCAAAGTATAGGCACAGAATGACCTTTCCTTTTAAATATCATAAGAAGCCTCTATCTAAAACCAAAAGCAAGCATCATGTGCAATGGGGATATGCTAGAATGTTTCTCAAAAAATACAGGAATGAAGTAAGAATGCCCACTGTCCCCACTATTGTTTGATATAGTTCTGGAAATACTAGTAACAGTAATAAGACAAGAAAAAGCAAATATGTAGTATGAATTTGAATAAGGTGGGCACTTTAGGAGATTCATTGTTCATACTAATCGAGACTTAGCTATATTTTTGAGCCTAGCTGAGGACAAGGTCTAGATCAGGGGTGAGGAACTTGTAGCCTCAAAGCCACATGTGACCTTCTAGGCCCTCGAATGTGGCCCCAAAGGGTACCTGAGGACCTAGAGGGCCACATGTGACCTCCAGGCTGCAGGTTCCCCAACCCTGGATTCTGGATTTTATTTCACCTTTGTATTTTTACAACTAAGTTTCTTTCATACCCTTAATAAATGATTTTGGAATTGAATTTCTCAATAATAATAATTGTCATACTTTGGACTTCTATGACTTCCCCCCCCCTTTCCAAACATATTGACATCTATTATTTTCTTTGATTCTCACTAAAAAACCTCATGAAGGAATTATTCTTTTAAAAAATCGCCATTTGAAAGATAAGGAAACTGATGCTCAATAGATGTTAAAAAACAGAGAACCTGAGTTCAAATCCCAATTCTGCTACTTATTACCCATGTGGCTTTGGGCAAAGCACCTTACCTTTCTGGTCTCAGTTTCTTCATATGTGAAATAAGGTGAATGGAAAATAATAATAATAGCTAGGATTTCTAATAATATAATAATTATATAGCATAGTACATTATTATAACATGATATACAATTATACTATTATATGTAATGCTGCATAATTATTATATTACGCATAATATAATAGTAATTTCTAATAATGGATAAGATAATGTTTTAAGATTTGCAAAGTGCTTTACAGATATCATCTCATTTGATCTTCACAGCAACCCTGGAAGGTAGGTACCATTCATATCCCTATTTTAAAGTTGAGGAAGCTACGCCAGGAAGAGATTAAGTCATTTGCCCAGAGAATTGTACTAAGTCCTGTGAAATACACAACATTTAGATAAGCTGTGCTCCCTGATTTCAACAAGTTTATATTCTAGCAGAGGAACACAAAACTATACATAGTATTATGTCATAAATACATTAGATTAGTGAGGATTGACAGACTTGGAAATGGGAGGAAAGAGGACTGGAGATGGGGAGTGAGAGAATTCTTCTAAAGGGAGATGACCAAAGGCAGACAATCATAAATTTAGAACTGGGAGGGACCTTAGAGACCACTGTATCCAATCCTCTTCTTTTACAGATGGAAAAATAGTCCCAGAGAAGGTAAGTGACTTACCTAGGGTCACACAGCTAATAACCATCTGAGGCAAAAGTTTGATCCTGATTCAAACTGCTTGTAGGAATACCTGAGTGCAGTGAGGAGATCAGGAAAGGGTAGGGTGGCAACATGTTGGACTGGGAGTGATGAGGGCAGGTTCCTAGCCCTTGCTCTGCCACTAACTTGATAGGTGACCTTGAAGAAGAGGCTTCCCATCTTTGAGTAACAGTTTCTTCATCTGTAAAATGAAGGAGTTAAGATTACATGATTACTGAGATGGCAGCTATAACAATTTTACAAATATTACCTAAAGAGAGAGTTATAAGAAGGCAAAGGGAAAAAAAAAAAACCAGGATGGGTAGGAGTGGCTACTAGAATTTTACTTTCTGTTTTTTTTCTTTTAAAGCAATTGGGGTTAAGTAACTTGCTCAAAGTTACACGGCCAGTTGTTTCTGGGTGGGTGCTAAGTATCTGAGCCCGGATTCTATCCCTAGGTCATCCCGACACTGGGTGAGTGCTCTTACTCGCTGAGCCACCTGGCCGCCCCTTACTTTCTGTTTTTGCTTCTGATTTATGAATTACCTTTGGGTTGACCTCCTTGGCCCAAACTCCAAGTCTACAACTTGTTTCCCCTCCAATATTACCTCAGGAATCCCCCAGAACTCTCTAGGATGCTCAGCTCAGTTACTTCTCCATGGAACAGACAACCTCTTACTTTCTTATCTTTTCCCCCTGTCTCACCTTCTGTACCCTTCCTTGTCCAAGTTTGTCCTCCCAGTAAGCTAGGTGGCCTAGTAGATAGAAGGGTGAACTTGTGGTAGGGAAGACCTAACTTTGAATGCTGTCTTAGGCACTGGCTAGCTTTGTGATTTACTAGCTACATAATCCTAGGCAATCCTTAATCTCTCTTCGCCTCAGTTTCCTCATTTGTAAAATGAAGATAATAATAGCATGTACCTTAGAGGTTTGTTGTGAAGACCAAATGAGATAATATATGTAAAATACTTTGTAAACCTTAAAATGCTGCATGAATACTAAATATGAATATTATTATTATTGTCCTCTGGGAGTTCTACAACCTGGAGGTTTTTGTTTGTTTGTTTGATTCTTTATTTGCTTGTTTGTTTGTTTGATTCTTTATTTGCTTGTGTTTCTCCAATTAACAGCCCTTCCCCTGCTTTGTTACTCTGGGCACCTGTAATGATGAAGGTAACACTCGTCCATATTAAAAGAGTAAGCTTTCCCATTGGTGTCATTTAGAATTACAAAATGCCTTCATCTCTCTTCACTCATTTGATCCTCACAATGAGATTACGGGGGCAAGGATTATTTCCATTTGACTGATGAGGGCCATGAGACTCAAAGAAGTGAAGGAGCTCAGCAAAGGTCACACAACAGGCAACAACAAAGCTGGGAGAGGAACCCAGATCATCAGGTCTAGGATTTCATAAATCTCTGATCCCAAATCCAAAATCTGAGTGAGTACCTGAAGGTGACGCTACCTTACTTGGCCCAAAGGTTGTTAGGATGTGGCAGTTGGGGGTTAATGGGAGATGTTGCAATATATGCAAACAAAACATTGACAATAAAACAGGAGACAGAAAATCAATATGGTGTCAGACAAATTAATTATCAATGGCATACGGAGTTAAAAATAATGGAATGAGCTCATACACTTAGTTATTTTCAATGGACGGAGCCCATGAGTGCCTCTTTTTAGCTCAGAAAATATGGCCCGTGTCTGTCAAAGGAGAGTAATTACCCATTAGATCAACATAATGCTGAAGTGCTTAACTCCTCCTGTGAAAGACAAACTTTTATGACTTTTTTTTTGGAGAAGTAAATATTTTATTTATTTAGCTATTACATGGGGATTTAATGAGTTTCTTTTTTTCCAATTTTAAAAAATAATTTTTATTTAAAGTTTTGAATTCCAAATTCTATCCCTCCCTTCCGCCCTGCTCTCCCCCCTCCCTGAGACAATAAGCAATCAGATATAGATTATACATGTGCAATTATGAAAAATGTTTTTGTATTAGTAATTTTGTACAAGAAGAATAGAATGAAAGAAAAAATGAAAGAAAGAGAAAAATAGCATGTTTAGGTCTATATTCAATCAACCTCACTTCTTTCTCTGGAGATGGATAGTATGCTTCTTCTTAGTCCTTTGGGATTGTCTTGGATCATTGTATTGCTGAGAATACCTAAGTCATTCACAGTTCTTCATCCTACGATATTACTGTTATTTTGTACAATGTTCTTCTAGTTCTGTTTACTTCACTATGCATCAGTTCATGTAAGTTTTTCCAGATTTTTCTGAAACCATCCTTCTTGTTATGAGAAATAAATCTTTTAAAGTATGACATATATAAACAGATGTGCTCTGCAAGAATGCCTTTAGAACCCATCCCATCTAAAGAACTGTCCATAGGGTGTAATCAAATGTTTTCTGTGTAAGGATCTCTGACCAAACATTGAAATGCAACAAATACAACTATCAGCTTTCTCAGTCACACACCTTTCCTTTCCTCTCACTTCCCTGGTAATGCTTTCTCCCTTCCTCTCTTGGTATTTTTGGTATCCACACCTTACTTATCCTTACCCTTCCAGCTCAAGGTCCACCTCCTTCATAGAGTCCAAGTAATTTTCCTTATACTCTATTCTGATCATGTCACTCCTTTCCTCAAAATTTGTTAGGGATTCACCATTCCCTACTGAAAAAAATTGATAGAAGGGCTTTCAGCAGTCATTTATCCTTCACTTTTGTTGGCTCATGTCCTTCTCTTTTCTCTCACTCCTTTCCCCACAAACTTCTCTAATAGAAGCAAGAAGTAGACAATAGGATCATTGGAGCTGGAAGGGATTTTAGAAATCAAGTAGTTTAGTGGCCCCATTTTACAGATGAGGAGACTGAACTAAAGAGTGTAAGTGTGGCCCAAGGTCACACAGTTAGTATGAGGCAAAGCCAGTAGCCAAACCCAGAACTCCAAAGCCACTCCTCTCATCATTATGGTGGTGTTCAGTTATGTCCAATTCTTTATGACCCCTTTTTGGATTTTCTTGATACTGAGTGATTTACCATTTCTTTCTCTAGCTCATTTTACAGATGAAGAAACTGAAGCAAACAGGGTCAAGTGACTTGCCCAGGGTCACATGGTTGATCAGTGAATGAAGTTAGATTTGAATTCAGCTCTATTCTGACTCCAGGTCTAGCACTCTAAGTCACCTAACTGCCCCTTCTTATCATTATACCAAACACTTGATCCAACTCTGAGATTCTGCCATTCTGTGGTACCTTTCCAGACTTTTTCCCTTCTATTTCCTTCTATGTGCGCTCTACCTTCTAGACCTCAGCCTGCTGTCTTCTTGGTGCTTTCCCCCTCTGTGGGCTCTGGAAGACTCTCACTTCACCACCATTTGAAACTTTTCTGTTCCTTGAAAAAGCAGAAGAGTTTCTACTTCCTCCATGAAGCCTTTTAACCCCTCAGCTGAAGATTTTCTTTCCTTTCCACAGAATATGATACCTTTCTCTCTCCTTTGCAATTCACTTTGCATGTCCCATTCTGTGGGACATTCTTCACTGTGCATATATCATATCCTTGTGCGTTAGATTATAAGCCTCTTGAGGACACAGGCTGTCCTTTTTCACCTTCATTTCTTCCAAGTATGGAGTGCAGTGTCTAGTACATCAACAATCTATTCAGTAGTCTATCTATAATCTACAATCCAATAATATGATCTTATTGATATGGGGAAGACTACTGGAAACAGGCAAAGTGGAAAAAGTGCTGTCTACAAGTCAAAGGATGTGAATTAAAATCTTCCTGTGATGCTCATGACTTGTTTGACTCTGGATCAGAAGCTTCATATTCCTGGGTCTTAATTTCCATATCTGTATAAAATGAGGGAGTTGCACGAGACAGTCTCTGAGGCCCCTTCCAACTCTAGATCTATGATGCATATTGTTTGTCTTATGGAATTTTTGTCCCTGCCCTTCTATAAATCTTCCATGAGGGAAAGTGTCCATCCAAGATATAAGGGGGAGGGAGTTTCCTCTTTATCTCCTGATGGCTCTCAGTGAAGTGGGAAGGGCTCTCACAGTAGGTACTTAATCAATATTTATTCAATTAGATTGTAGTAGCTTGGTGAATGCTGGTTCAGTGAATGAATGAGTAATGAATGGATTTCCAAGCTATCTTTTCATTTTTATATACTTAAACATATGAATTTGTGTGTATATGTATGTATACACACACATATATATGTGTATATATATACATATATATATACATATATACATAAATATTCTGCTACCCTCTCCCCACCCCGAAAAGACTAAGGAAAGAAATAAACCATATCAAGGTGATAATGTAATCAACACAATGCTAAGTAGTGTGCCAGCACCCTGGGGCTCTTCAATAAATATTAATTGATGATGATGAGTTTGATAATGAATCTCCAAAGAAGAGTAATAATTCAATCTTCCATTTCAAATGCCACATGATCCAGGCAGATCTTAAACCTCTGGAAAGATAGGCTAGATTTTTCCAAGTCCATCCTATATTGACTGACCTTAATGAATACCAGTCCCAAAATGATACTTTCCTGGAAAGGTAAGGATTGTAGATCTCTCTTTAAATCCCTCTCCTGCTAGGTTGAGAAGGATTTCTAAAATCTCTTTCTCTCTCAAGAATAAAGCTCTGGGTCCCTTAGAACAATTTCAAATCAATCCTAAATCCTAATCAAATAATGGTGAATTGTTAATTGAAACCAATCACCAAAATGCATTATCCTCACCTGTCCCAGATCGAAGGAGTGGGACGTGATTAGGCAAACAGAATATTCAATTCAATCCAATTCAACAAATTAAGATTCAACAAGTATTTATTAGCATGGGGCTAGAAGGGAGAAGGACACACACACATACACATCCCCACACACTCCCTCCCCACAAATAACTAGAATAGAAAGAAAAATGACAAGAGGGCAAAGGAGAAGTTCAGGTAACATTTATTTTCACCTACTAGTCAGTCAGTCAATAAATATTTATTAATATGTTTACTAGCCACTGTGTTAATCTTGAAGATATAAATATGTGAAAGTCCCTGCCCTCAAGGAGTTTACAGTCTAATGGGGGGGGGGGGAACACAAAAAAAGGAAGCTAAACAGCTGGGAGGGGGAAGGCAAGATGAAAAAGTCCAAAGGAGGATAATAGAGTATGAAATGGAGAAACACCTGGCCTGGGCACCCTCCTTAAATGGAAGTTTTGAGTGTATTTCTTTGCTCCACCCTCCAATTGGAGGAGTCCCAGGACAGAGGGTACTGATGAGTTGTGAGTATCAAGGCTGATGTGACCTTGTATGATAATGAGATAGGTTCCTGGAGGCATGGTGGAGAAGTTCAAAGAAGGGCAGCCAAATGGGAAATGAAGGGATGGGCAAAAACTTTTGCTCGGGCTTGTGTGGGCTTTAGGGGTGAATAAAACACAGTCCTTGGGTTCAGGGAACTTGCAGAAGGGGAGATAAGACATATTTCTTAATAACAATAATATATGATATATATGCTAAGAAGCCTGGTAGGCTGCAGCCAGATTATGAAAGGCTTTAAATGTCAAACATAAACTTGTGTCTTATTTCAGAGACAATAGGGAGTCACTGGAGTTTTTTGAACAAGGGGGTAAGTAACATGGTCAGAGCTGTGCTTATAACGATCCCTTTGGCAGCTGGGGGGGGGGGGGGGGGTGATGTATTGGAGAGGGCAGACAGTGGAAGCTGGGAGAGCAATTCATTAGGAGGATCCCATACTAGTCCAAAGAGAAGGTGATGAGAACTCGAATTAGCGTGGTGTCTGAGGAAAGAGAAGGGGACAGATGTTAGAATTGTCATGGAAGTAGAATTAACATGACTTGGCAGCTGGGTGAGGGAGAGGGAAGAGTCTGAAGTTGTGAATCTGGGGAATTTCAAGGATGGTGTTGTTCTCAGTAGAAATAGGGAAGTGTGGAAGAAGGGCAAGTTTGAGGGAAGGGAGTAGGAAAAGCTAAACAGTTCTATTTTGGACACGTTGAAATTGAGATACCAATGAGGCATGCAGGTGGAGATGTCCAACAGGCAGCTGTCAAGCAAAGAGAGATCAGGTGAGACATTGTGGTTAGATGAATGGATTTGGGAGTGCGACCTGGGCTGATTTGGGCACATACAGTTTGCCTAAAATGGAGGCACTCTTGAGGAGACTTTGGAGTGCATCCAGATTGCCTAACATGGAGGCCTGTGTCCCCTACCACGTGGGTGGGGGTAACTCTCTTTGATTGGCTGCCTTTGTCTTGAAATTGGCAAGCTGAACAGATTGCTCATTTTGCACACTCTTTTTCCCCACTCTTTTCTACCTCTCCTTTATGTTGTTCTTTTCAGTCATTCTTATCTGCTGCTTCCAGAGGGTGAAGATCCCAGTTCACCCATAGTGTGTATGCCAAGAATTGAGCCTATGAGAGGGGAAGGACTTTCCTTCCCCAGCTCTCCATCTTTTACCCTGGCTCCAAGAAAATGGGCCTGGGGGTATTTGTTTCTGTTCTGTGTTTTTTGTCCTCACTTTCAGGTGCCCAGAGTTCTAGTCATGGTGACCTTGGAGCCATGGATTGTAGGTGGGATGGTACAGCCAGTCAACCCAGCATGGAAAGAAGCCCTGAGAAACCAGGAGGCCAGAGACTCAAGCCCAAGTAGGGTTTGGGACTTGGAATTGGGACTGTGCTCTGTAAACTAAACTGTCAGCCTAATCCCCTTCTCTCCAGAGACTGAGGCGGTACAGGGAGGGAGGATGAGTTACTCTGGGAGAGTACATTTGTATGTCTGTGATGATACCTGCTGAAGTATTTCTGTGTAAAAGCTAATCTGACTGAGTAGCTAATGGAAGTGAGGTGCATGGGACCTATCTCCTTGAGGGAACATCATCAGGGGGGCTGGAGCCATTTGTAGAGGATCTAGAAACCCCCTGGTCCACTCAAGGGTACCAGAACATTGTGGGTGGGGGGAGTGAAATATAACCTACCTAGGCTTCAGGCAATGGGGCAGGGTAGTCTGTATTATAGAAGTCATCTTTCTCTAGATGATAATTGAACTCATGAAAGATGATATCAACAAAAGGAATCATGAAGAACTAGAAGAGAAATGGGCCCAGGACAAAGCTGTGGGAGTGGGACTTGGATGATGGCCAAGAAAAAGACTTAGAAGGAACAGTGTCATAGGTAGGAGGTGAACCAGGAGAAAGCAATGTTATGAAAGCTGAGGGATGAGAGAATAACCAGGAAGAGGGATTTTAGCCATGTTAAAAGCTATAAAGAGATCTTGAAGGATGAAGACTGAGAAAAGGTTATTGGATTTAATCATTGAGATCACTGTTAACCTTAGTGAGAACAGTTTCAGAGTAGTGACAGTGTGAAAAGCCAGATCACAAGAGGTCAACAAGTGAGTTGGAGGTAAGGGAGTGGAGGCAACATATGTAGAAGGCTTTTACATTTTTTTTTCATTTTTAGGTTTGATTATGAAGGTAAGAAAGAAATGGAATGATAGCTTGAGGGCCTAGAAGGATCAAATGAAGGTTTGTTATTTTTAACGATAGAGGAGATCTGGACAAGCTTATAGGGAGCAGGAAAGGAATAAATGTATAAACAGAGATTAAGGATGAGAGTGAAACAGAAAAAGAGACACACAGAGAGAGACACATACACACATTCAGAATAATTGAGGAAGAAAGCTCATAGGGTCTAAGGGAAGGGAATCCAGACAGAGAGACTGATTGACCTTGGCAGTTGGAAAGGCCATAGCCTTGTCAGAGTGGCTCAGAGGAGATAGTTGGAGATGATGAAGAGGGGTTTTGAGGTATGGACTAGAAGGACAGAGAAAGCTCTTAGGGGATGAGTTCTATATTCTCAGTAGAGAAGTAGACGAGTCCTTCTGCTGAGCAGGAAAAATCCCTTCATGGTTCTGTGAGTAACATGCGCTTTCCCAGATCCAAATACGCTTATTCCATTTCTCCTGTCTAACGTGCCTTAACCTGTCCTCTTTGTAGTACCAAATCCTACCCACCCTTAAAGGTCCAGCTAAATTTGTATAGTGGAGCAGTGAGAGTCAGAGAAGAGGGAGTAGGAAGGCAACTGGATTTGCAGTTAGTCTCTGGGTTTAAATCTTGCCTCTGTTACTTTCTGTGTGACCTTAAGCACCTCACCTCTCAATGTCTCACTTTCTGTAACTATAAAATAAGGATCAATGATTCTCAAACTTTTTGTTCTCAAGATTCCTGGGCACATTTTTGAGGACTTCCCCCCCTACTCTTAACCAAAAGCTTTTGTTTATGTGGGTTATAGTTATCAATATTTACCCTATTAGGAATTAAAATGTTGAGGGCAGCTAGGTGGCACAGTGAATAGAGCACTGACCCTGGAATCAGGAGGACCTGAGTTCAAATCTGACCTCAGACACTTAATACTTACTAGCCGTGTGACCTTGGGCAAGTCACTTAACCCCAATTGCCCTGCTCTCCCCCCTCCAAAAAAAAAAAAGGAATTAAAATGTCTTGTTATTGTTATAGAAAGCATCTTGATCTCATGGACTCCTTGAAAGGGATCTTGGGGTTCCCAGGAGTCCCCAGCACACCCTTTGAGATCCTAAGGTCTCTCTCTGCTCAAAAGCCTGAGATCCTAAATTTCACCTCTCTGTAGCTATTACTAAGTTATATTGAGTATTTCCTCTTAACTCCTACCTTCATTGTCAACTACATAACTTTATTTTTATTATTCAGATCCATTCATTTCAGTGCCCACACCACCACTCTCATCAGGGCTTTAGTGATAAAAAGAAAAAAACAGAATGCATAATCCTGGGAAGGACACGTGCCCACAGATCAGTAAAGATATGAGATAATATGAGGAGGGAGAGAAGACTAACAACTCTAAGACTCAGGGAAGGTTTCATGGAGGAGGTAGCAATAGAACGAATCAGAAATGAGGAAGGAGGCATGGAGGAAGGTTTGTGTAAATGTTCAGAAACAGAACAAAGAATGCTGGGATGTCAGGTAGTCAAATGTGATTATAACTGAATAAATGAAGGAAATAATGTGAAACAAGACCAGAGTGGTAGCTATTACCCCCATTATGGAGGTCCTTTCATTCTAAGCTAGGGAGTTTGTGTTTTATCCTAGACTTGTTTGTATCAGGGCAGCTAGGTGGCACAGTGGATAGAGTGCCTGGCCTGGAGTCAGAGAGACTCCTCTCCCTGAGTTCAAATCTGACCTCTGACACTTACTAGCTGGGTGACCCTGGGCAAGTCACTTAATCTTGTTTGCCTCAGTTTTCTCATCTGTAAAATGGGCTGGAGAAGGAAATGGCAAACCACTCTAATATCTTTGCCAGTCACAGAGAGCCAGACACAGCTGAAAAACAACTGAACAAGTTTGTAAGCTGGGGATTGATATAAGATTTGATATAAGATTGATATATAAGCTTTTGGAAAATGTGGCAGTTGTCTGGAGACTGGAAGAAGAGGCAGGGATCCTATAAAATAGTCCACTAAAGAAAGATGGTGTGGGACTGAACTAGGGTAGTGGTCATGTGAGAGAAGACAAGATATTGTAGGAATTGCATCAAGGGGACATGGAAAACCATTGAATATTGGGAAAGAGGAATGAGTTGAGGTTGATGCTAAGGCTGAGAACCTGGGGACCTGGGAAGATGGTCATTCCAGTCACAAAAATAGGGATGTTTGAAAGCAGTAAGGCTGGAAAGAGCTGAATTGGAGACACTGGTGGGACATCCAAATAGAAATGTTTAAGAATCAGTCAGAGATGTGGGACTAGAGTTAAGGAAAACAATTAGAGTTGGAAATACAGATTCTTGAGTCATCCACATATGAAGCATAACTATACACATGAGAGTGTATGAGATTCCCTGGGAGAGAGCATGTGAAAAGGAGAAGAGGAGAGGACCCCAGGACAAACACTTGGGGCTGTCGCCCACACTTAAGAAGGGAAGGATGGATGACTATTCAACATAGGAGAGTAAGACATGGAAAGTGGCCAGACAGATAGGGGACCCAGGAGAGAGAGAGCTGTATCACAGCAACCAATCAGGGAAAGAATGTTAAGGAGCAAGGGATAGTTTAAAATGTAAAAATCTGCCAAGTTCAGGCAGGTAGGATGAGGACGTAGAAGAGGCAATCAGATTTAGTAGTTAATAACTTTAGAAAGAAGAATTTCATTAGAGTGATAGAGGATAAAGCCAGATTATAAGCCAGAAGTGAGTGGGTGGTGAGGAAGTAGATCTAACAAGTTTAGATGACTTCCCAGGGATTTGACATGAAAGGGAGAAGAAATACATTATGGTAGCTTGAGGCAATAGTCAAGGGCAAGTGAAGGTTTTTTAAGGATAAATGATTTCCAAGCATGTTTGTAGGCAGAAAGAAAAGTGCTGTTATATAGAGAGGAATTGAATATTAGGAAGAAAGTGGGGGAAAATGGATGAGGCAAGCTCCGGGAGGAGACTGAAGAAGATGGGAGTGAAGGTGTAAGTAGAGAGGTTATAGCCTCGGTGAGGGATAGAAGCAACTCTTTCTCAGTGACTGGAGGAGGAGGAGGGGGAGAGGAAGGATGGAGATACAGGTGGATTTGGAGATGCAATGGTTTTCAAAGTGTAGTGTGAGGACCTTAGACCCTTTCGGGGACTATGTGAGGTCAAAACTATTTTTCATGATAATACTAAAATATTTTAATATCTAATATTGTAGATATTAATCGATATAACCCACACAAACAAAAGCTTTTTGGTAGGGGCTTATTCTTAATAATTTTTAAGAGAATAAAGGGGTCCCGAGACCAAATGTTTCAGAACAACTAGAGAAGAAGACAGGGAGCTCTGGGTGGGCTCAGCTATCTCAGTAAAAATATGACACAAAATTATCTGTTGGGGGGAGTGGGTGGGAAGCTATGTAACACTGTGTACTTGAGAGAAGTTTGGAACAGCAGCTGTAGGGAATGTGATAGAATCAAATGTAAGAATAAAAAGATTGCTGCACAGCCATGAGGGTCCAGCTGACAATAGATATAGTTTGTAGTTGATGCTGTCATTAGAGTTGCATGATTTCATCCAGCAGAAAGAGAAGAGAAGGTAGAAAACTGGGGGTGTGGCAGGGTATTGGGAAAGAGATACAAAGGCCAGTGCCTAATTAAACTGTTTATGTACAGGTTTAAGACTATATGGGGGGGGCAGCGGGGGCAGCCAGGTAGGACAGCGAGTAAGAGCACTGGCTCCAGTGTTGGGATGACCTGGAGATCGAATCCCGGGCTCAGACACTTAGCACCCATCCAGAAACACCTGGCTGTGTAACATTGAGCAAATTACTTAACCCCAATTGCTTAGGGGTGGCCAGGACCTGGAGATTGAATCCCGGGCTCAGATACTCAGTACCACACCCAGAAATAACTGTGTAACCTTGAACAAGTTACTTAACCATGATTGCTTAAAAAAAAGTCTATATTGGGGGGGGGGGGTGGCTAGATGGCACAGTGAAGAGAGCACTGGCCCTGGAGTCAGGAGGACCTGAGTTCAAATTTGACCTCAGACACTTGACACACTTACCAGTCATGTGGCCATGGGTAAGTCACTTAACCCCAATTTCCATGCCTTCCCCCAACCAAAAAGCAAAAAAAAAAAAATAAAAAAAAAGACTATATAGGAAGGAAAGTTAGGTCAAAATAATGGAGGAAATCTAAGAGGCAGAGGTAAGGAGGGCATACATTACGGATATGGGGGATATACACTGTAAGGTCATGGAGATGGGATATGGAACTTAATGTGTGAGGATTTCATATTGCCTATACAATATGGGCAGTGAAGGAGAGTAATGTGTAAGAAGTCTAGAAAAGTAGACAGAGCCAGACAAAGCTAGAAAAGTAGATTGAGTTTTAAATCTCAAACAGAGGAGTTTATATATTTTATCTTAGAGACAATAGGGAGCCACTGGAGCTTTTTGAGCAACGGAGTGACACAGTCAGACCTGAACTTTTTGTCATATCTCTTTGACAGTTGTAGCCAAGGATGGAGAGATTGAAAGCAGGGAGTTTAATTTGAAGGCTATTGAGATAATCCAGAGAAGAGCTGATGCTGGCCTGAGTTAGAGTGGTAGCTGTGGAAGTGGAAAGAAGAGGATGGATATGAGAAATAATGTGAAGGAAGAACTGATAAGACTTAACAATGAATGGATATGGGCTAGGTGAGGGAGAGGGGAGAATTGAGGATCACTGAAGTTTGAAATGTGGATACGTGGAAGGATGGTGATATCATTCTGAAAGAGGGGTGGGTTGGGAGGCCAAGGACAGAGGAAAAGTTAGCTTTTGAACATGTTGAGCTTAGATGTTTACAACAATGTGAATATGTTTAGTAGGCAGTTGGTTGTTCAGGACTGGAGCTCAGTAGAGAAAATGTGATTGGACATATAGATCATCTAGTCATCTATATAGAGATAATCATTAAATTCATGGGAACTGATGAGGTCACAACTGAGGTGGGCAGAGACAGAGACAGAGAAGAGACAAAAACAGAGAGAGAGAGAGAGAGAGAGAGAGAGAGAGAGAGAGGAAGAAGGAGGAGGAGGAGAAGAGGAGGAGGAGGAAGAGGATAGAGGATCCAGGACACAACCTTAGTGTACATCCGTTGTCAGGGACCCATGAATGCTGATCCAACGAAGGATACTGAGAAGAGGCAATCAAACAATAGCAAACAGTAGGAAGTAGGAGAAGTACCAAGAAAGAGCAATGTTGGAACAAACAAACCTATAGAGGAGAGAATATGCAGAAAGAGAAAGTGACCAACAGTGATATATGCCTTAGAGAGGTCAATAAGGATGAAGGTTGATGTTGGATTGGGAAATTGAGAGAATATTGGTAATTTAAAAGAGGACAGTTTCAGTTAAGTGATGTCATTGGGAACCAAGTTGCAAGGGACTGGGAAATTAGTGAAAGGAGATGAAGTAGGGGCAATACATATATTTAGTTGTTCTGTTTTTTTTCTAGGACCTCTTGGTAGAACAGAAAGGAGACTAGTTTTGGAGTCAGATGACTTTGTTTCAAGTCACTTAACCCTGATGAACCTCAGTTTTCTCTTTTGTAACATAAGTCTAATAAATAATACCAGCATTACCATCCTCGTAAGGTTGCTAGGCACAAATGAAATAATCAGTGTGAAAAGGATCTTGTTAACGTACTCTATGAATAAGGCAGGATATTATGTATAAACCTAATATATATATAATATTATAATTAACTATAATACATAATATAATTAATTGATATAGTAATTATAGTATATTATATAAAATATAATACCTATATCTTAGGTATAAACCTAATCATTATTTTATAGCCCAGGTTAATGGGGTATGATTTCCCCTAATCATCCAAATAGATACAGAATCATAAAAATGTTGAACCTGGAAGGGACTTTAGGGACCTCATGCCTCCTAGTTTATAGATGAGGAAATCGAAGCCAAGGTAAGTAATCTATCTTAAGGGACTGAATCATGACTAGAACCCAGAACCTTGGGCTAGTGTTTTTTGCACTGTAACTTTATTACTTCTTGAGGGAATCCAACTGTAACACCATAAAAATATCCATAAGTGGGTCAGACTAATGGAATGTCTACACAAAGATTCTATTTTTGATTCTGTCCCCAAAGGATGTACTTGGAGAGGGCATGTCTGTTGTAGATGATAACCAGAAATGAACATTCCTAAACATTCCCATTTCCTTTATGTTTTTTTAAATTTACATTTTATTTTCTTTCCAATTACTTGTAAAAAACCCAATTTTTAGCATCCATTTTCCCTCAATAATACAATATTGATAATGTATTATTGAGGGAAATTAGGATGTTGCAAGGTGTACTACAAATATTTCAGAATCTCAGATCATAGAATGTCAGAGCTGAATGGGTAGGGGTATAAGGGAGCTGTTTATAATCCCTATTGGAAATCTGTTTAATTTTAATTTTTTGTTTGTTTGTTTTAGCAGATGTTAACCTTGGGCTTGGCCTTCATTTGGTCTAGGGAGGGTGAGGAAGAGATTGTCCATAAACACAACAGGTTGGAGGGTCAGAGGTGAGAATGAGCTGGGTGCATGCACGTGGGGGACAGGATGCTGGGTAGACAGAGTGGCATGTCTGGTCTCTGTTGGGTGATGGAGTGGTTAATAGTCGGGTGTCCCTTTCTTGATTGAAATCACATGTTGTGTGACTCTCCTCCTCCTGGGGAGAGCTGTCCTAGTTTGACTGCTCGTCCTGCAGCTTCCCTTCCAAGAAGTCTGTTTTGTAACATTTGGCCTGGTCTCTCCCATTGTTGTTCATAGGCTGTCAGCTTTGAGACTCTGCCTTGCAAACCTGCAGCAGAGACAGGACATGTTCTTTGCTTGAAGGCTGGCGGGGGGGGGGGTAGGCGGGAGGGGGGGGGGAAGGGGTCTAAAGGAGAGTTTGAACTAACAGTAGCAGGAATCACTTTCCCTAGATGGCAACTGCTCTATAAGATGTAGAGAGAGAAGAGAAGACATATAAAGGAAACAGTTTTCAACTCCATTTCTACTCTTCGTTATGGGGAAGGCCATTGTTGACTCAGTCCACATTAATGGTATGAGCAGGTGCTTGTGAGGGAAGAAAAGTTATTTATTTCTCCTTAGAACTTGTCATGCAAATGATTGGTAGTCTATTTCAGTGGTTCCCCAAGTAAGGAACTCTTTTTTGAGAAGACAGAGTATTTCAGCCAGTTGTTTCAAGAAATTCACATCTGGAAGAAGATACTTTTTCTTCTTCCCTGTTCTTTCCTTTCTTTCACACCCGCCTACTCCCCCCTTCTGCATTTTCTTTTACAAAAAATGAATTTGGTCTTGCATCACTAAGCTGTGGATGAGAAAACAGAACTTAAAGGAACAGGGTATTCCTTTGGTAATCATTAGGGGAACCAAATGAAGGGCTGTCTGTGAAAAGAAAGGAAGTCATTTACACACCCTTCTGACCACAGAATTGCTGGTATGGGGTTAGATTGCTGCTGAGACTCGGAGGTCTTAGAAATTGTATTCTCCTGAGCTTCTCACAAGTCCTGTAACTGTAGAAAAGGGAGGTATCAGAGATACAGAATATAGATTTATTTTTCTTTTTTTTCCCCTTGTGTTAAAGGGAAAGTGAGTCTTCTAGAAGAAAAAATAGGCAGGAGAATATGGCTTCTATTCCAGGTTTACCATTGGCTGACTTTGGGCAAGTATGTGAGCCTTTGTCTTCCCATCTCTAAATTGAAGATGGTCTTAATATTATTTCCTTACTTGTAGGGTTGTTGTAAGGATAAAATATGGTTAACTTCTAGTATAGTCAAAACAGTGCTTTATTTGGAGTCAGAAATCTGGGGTTTGAGATCATCCTGCTTCCTACTAGCTATGTGACTTTCAGCAATTTACTAAATTTCCCTGGAAAGAAAATTATTTTCATTTGTAAAATGAAGATGTTGGACTAAAGTTGTTTGAATTATTTGATTTGGAATTAATGATTTGGAACATTTTATATAGCTGTTGATAGTTTGCCTTTTCTTCTTTTGAGAACAGCCTATTCATATCTTTTGGCCATTTATTATTTGGGGAATGGCTCTTGTTCTTATAGGTTTGTATCAATTCCCTATATAGCTTGGAAATAAGATTTTTGTCTCAGAAATTTTCTTTTAAAATTTTCCCCAGTTATTTCCTTTCTAATTATAACTGCATTAATTTTTAAATGAAAAATTTCTCAATTTCGCATAGTCAAAATTGCCCATTTTATTTCCTAGAATCCCCTCTAACCTTGTTTGATCAATAAATCTTCTGTCTACAATATTGAAAGGCATCTACTCCTTTAGTTTGTTTATCATTTGACCTTTTGCATTAAGGTCACTTATCCATTTGGAGCTTATTAGTATGGTATGAAATACTAGTCTAAAACTGATTTCTTTTAGACTGCTTTCTAACTTTCATAGTAGGTTTTGTTTTGTTTTGCTTTTGCCAAATAGGGGATTTTACTTTAGTAGTTGTAGTTAGAGTTATATAATCCTTTGGTTCATCTAATACCAGGAACACTGTAAGAGCCAGCTCCAACTGGCTCAAGAGAGTGATTGTTAAGTTTTCAGTGTGAAAATTTACACCGTGAAAATGAGCAAATAATACAAATCAGAGTTTAGTTTATTGAACATCTAGACTTAATAAAGTGATGGAGAAAATGTTAATGATGCAGTTTAAACTTAAACATGTATCCTGTGCGAGTCCCTTGCCCTCCCTGCCTCCCTACCCCCACCCAGAACCAGTATACCCCTGCTTAACACTGAGAGTACCTGAGAACCATATCCCTATGTATCATAGCCATTCCCTAGTATACAAAACCTGTAAGTGTGAGTTGGGGGCGGGGAGGGAGAGAGATTGGGTAGCTCCTAGAAGCAGTGTCACACTACAAATGCCCAAATCCAGTCAATACAATCTATTATATTTTTTTTAGGATATTCACAAATACTATTATTGATAGAGAGTAAAGGCCATTGTGTTTGCTTTGTACAAATGCTCTGGCTATGTTAAATATGAAACTTTATACATTGAAACAACATGCTGAAAATATACACCTGGAATATTTTGGCAAGACAAGAAGATGTTTCCAGAGAAAATTAAATGCATTTAACAAGAAAAAATAAACTTTTTCAACAACTATATATATGACATTAAAGGGAATGTTTCTGACTCTTAAGCTGGTATTTATCAGCTTATATTTGTTTTTTAATTTGTTAACTCCATTTCCATATAATAAGTTTTCTTTGTAATCCTACACATTTTATTTTCTGCATTTAAAAATATTATTCTGGGAAAGAGTCTATAGGTTTTACCAGTCTGCCAAAGGGGTATACAACACAAAAAAGGCTGAGAACCCCTGACTTACACTGTACACAATTGCTTAGGAGATAACTGAGTACAAAAAACATTTGATAGCAGAAACAATGCTAAGTGCAACTTTGGATATGGTCAAAATGATGTTTGAGGAATTATATGTAAAACATCTTAGAATGATTCCACTTATAAATAATATAGTAGGAAGGTGAGTTGCCTATTTGTCTAAAGATCTTTGAATTAATTGGTTGGGAAATGAAGACATTTCTATTTTGCCCTTCAAATGGATGAAATAGCCTATATAGTTAAAATTTCTCATTTGATTGTATATGTTCAATATGACCTTAAAACTGATATCAGGCAAGATTTGATACTTTGCAAACCTATTGATGACACCACATCAAGAGAAAATTTCAATACAATTTATGGATTTTAAAAATGATAATGATATAATTTGAGATGATTGTATTGGAACACTTACAGATAGAATACAATAGAATGAAATGCAAATCTGCAGGTACAAATTTAAATTTGGTCCCACATTGTGTACATAGGCAATAACATGTTTGAGAAACGTGAATGAGAGACAACATAAAAATTTCAAATTATTGTAAGAGTAATCAACTTTATTTTTATTTCAATACATTTTATTGATATATTTTGTTTTTATGTCACTTACATTTCATCTGCAATAGTCCCTCCTCCCCTCCCAGAAAGGCATCCCTAATGATAAAGAAACTTTTTTTTAGCAAAACCAATTGATACATTGAAAAAGCATGATGTCATATGCAATATTCCACACCTGTGGACCCCAACCTCTAGAAAACAGATGAGAGGTGTCATTTCATGTCCCTTCTTTGGAGCCAGACTGGGCTGTTATGATCTCACAACATTTAGTTTTGATTATTTTGTTGTTGTTCTTTCCATTTTTATTTTTAAGTCATTTTTGGATATTGTTTTCCTGGTTATGTTTATTTCACTTTTCATCAGTTCCTTTAAATCTTTCCACATTTCTTTGTGTTCATCATGTTTTTTTTCCTTACAGTACAGTAATATTACATTACATTCATGTACCATAATTTATCTAACCATTCCCCAATTGATGGGCATCTACTTTGTTTCCAGTTCTTTGCTACCATATGATGTGCAGCCATAAATATTCTTTTGTATATGGAACCTATCTTTTTATCATTGACCTCTTTGGAGTATCTGTCCAGCAATAGAATCCTTGTGTCAAAGGGTGTGGACATTTTAGTCACTTTAGTAATCAACTTTATGGAAAACAGTCCATTAAAAGAAAGGCTCTTTACAAAATTGCATGAAGTTATGGAAACAGAGCATAGGACACTTCTATATTATTTTGAAATATGCCAAAGTACTTCTAATGGCATTTGAGATTTAAAAAGGAAAGAAATTAACATTTGTCTTAGTAATAAAAAAGTGAAGCAAATTGATTTCATAACAAATGTTTCTTCTTGAAATCTGGATTCTTGGTATGTGTTTTTAAAATATGAAAGTGTTTTAAAATAATCAATTAATTCAAGGTCCTCAAATTAATACTTTTATCCAGATGAAGAAGTTATAAATTTATAAAATAATAGTAAACTACATATATATCAATTGAAAAAATCCTGCCCTGCCAATGTAATCAAAGAACACTAAGACCTGCTTATTAATTGCTTGACTAGCCTAAAGAAGAAATTCTGAATTTACATTAAAGACCTAGATATTTTAAATATTTAACCCCTGTAAATTGATAAGGAGCCTATTTATCATGGAAAAGTATGGTACTTTTTTTTGATATATTTGGTCTTAATTCATTTGGACAAGAATGACTAATGGACTTTCCTTGTGATGGTATGTTGAAACTAGCATCTTAACCTGAAAATTCTATTTTATTTTGGCTATGGGTGAATAAAGAGCTATCTGGTTTATCAAACAAAGTAATATAAATTTTACTTCCATTCATAACATCTTATTTGTGTGAAAAGGGGTTTTCTGCTATATTGTTGTAAGGACAAACCATAGATCTCAATTAGTAGTTGAAAAAGAATTATGAGTAGCAATAAAACACCGTGTTTTGAGAAACCTTAGGACAAAATCAAAATCACTCATATCATTAAAAATATTGGATTAAAAAAACTATACATATCTAAATTATAAATGGTTTTTAAATCATTGTTACATTTTATTATATGTTTATTATATGTTTTTGTGATAAAATCATAACTAATTCTTCATTTTATTTGAATAAAATATGAGATAAGAAAATTTTTTGCATATATTGTAAAAATGAGAGGTGCAACCCTTTTAAAAGGGAGATTTGCTGTACAGAGTTTAGAAAACACTGATCTAGCATTTCATTTCACTGAAGATGAAATGGAGCACATGAGCAATACAATGACTTTCCAAAGGTTACATGACAGTTAGTTAGCAGAGCTAGGATTTGAACCCAGGCTCTCTGAAGCTCCAGTTACCATGCTGCTTCTGGTTAAGCAGGATCTTCAAGGTCAAGATGATGGAGCAAAAAGTCACAACTGCCAAACCTGCCCCCAAAACTTTCCTACAAAACGATCACAGAAAAAAATCTACCAGAATTCTGAGTGGGAAAACCAAGAAAGAGTTACCGTGAATCATTTTTTCCAGCCCAGAGCATCTCAGGAAGATAAAAGGAGAAGTTTTGGACATGGGTGGGGGCTGGCTGAGTGTAGGGCACAGCAGAAGTTGCACCGGGTTGTGGTGCTAGCAGACAACGATGGTAGGGAACAGGGGTGGGTAACTGTAGTGGCAACAATGCTCAGAGATGGTAAAGGAACTGAACCCCTGATCAGAAAGAGATCCAAGGGGACTCTATTCTAGCACTAGGGACAGGATTGTGTGCCAGTTGGCAGCACTGTCGCCAATTACTCAGTTCTGGATTGTAATCCCAGGGCGAAGAGGAACAGCAGTCGTTCATGAAAGACCAGGGGCCCTATCTGAAAAAGGAACAAAGCATAGACCAGGAAGGCAGTGCTAGAGAGGAAGACTGTCTATGGAGGACACTCCTATGGAGGGAATAAAAAATCTACAGGCTCCCAGATCAAACTTTGAAAGCAATAGGACCTAAAAGACAGAAGCTCAGGTTAGTCATTCCTCCTACCGTGTTTCCCCGATAATAAGACACTGTCGTATTAATTTTTTGGACAAAAAACACCAGAGGGCTTATTTTAATGAATATTGACAGCAATTTTAATAAACAGGTAAATGTGAACAAAAAAATGTACCTTTATTCAATAATGAATTCAATAAAGAACAGGATGACACGCTCACTGCTGCAGCTCTGATTGGATGCAGCTCAGAGCCCGGCGTGGGTTACACGGGGGAGGGGGTGGGGGAGGACGGTGCATACAGAGGGTACCATAATGTAGCGTGTAGGGCAGGGGATCACCTTCACTACAGTAGCAATCTCAATAGTGCTTATTTTCGGGGAAGGGCTTATTTTAGAGGAATCTTACACAGTAAGGGGAGGGCTTATTTTCGGGATAGGTCTTATTATCGGGGAAACACGGTAATACTCCCCCAGAGAGTAGCTGAGCCCAACTCTATCCTAAAGTCCAAAGTCAAGAAATAGACTGGAAAAAATGAGCAAACAATGGGGCGGCCAGGTAGCACAGCCAGTAAGAGCACCAGCTCCAGTGTTGAGAAGACCTGGAGATCGAATCCCGGGCTCAGACACTTAGCACCCACCCAGAAACACCTGGCTGTGTAACCTTGAGCAAGTTACTTAACCCCAATTGCTTAAAAAAAATGAGCAAACAACAAAAAAGAACCTGACTACAAAAAGTTACTACAGGAAAAGGGAAGCTCAGGACATAAACCCAAAAGAAAGCAATGACTTGAAAAGATCTACAAGCAAAATCTCAGTGAAAAAATGTAAATTAGACACAAGCCCAACAAGAATTCCTAAAAGAGACAAAGAAAAAGAAAAAAAGAGCAAAAATAAATTATTTTAAAATCAACCTAAAGGAAGTGTGGAAAATGAATGGCAACAAACCCACTCCTCTACTGTTTCTTGTATGTGGCCCACAGCATATTGGTTCTAGACATTCATTTTATCTAAAAACATTTTTAAAGTTTTTTTTTAAATATTGATATCTAGTATATATCCTCCCATCACATATACATCTTGAACCCACTTGTGCCAAGGAAACAGCTAAGCATGTGTAATAAAACATTTGGTACCTATAACTCCTGTGGCAGGGCCCACAAATCTTTAGAGGAAAAATTGGGAAAAGAAATTAAATCTAAGCAAGAAAATTATAAAAATATAATTAACAGTTTGGTAAAAGAAGAACAAAGATACTAAAGAAAATAATTTGTTAAAAATCTGAAATAACTAAATGGGGGGGAAAGGTAAAAACCTCATTAAAGAAAATAACTCCTTAAACATTAAAATTGGTTAAGTAAAAGCTAATGACTCATAAGACATCAAGAAACAATAAAACAAAGTCTAAAGGTTGAAAAAATTGGAAGAAACCTTCAAGATCAGGTCCTACCTTTCTCTCAATTCATGAATACTCCTCCATCCTAGATGGTCATCTCACCTCTTCTCAAAATGGTTATTATTCCTGGAGTGGTTTTAAAGCAGTATTAAAAAGAAAGAATAGCCAAAAAATCTGTGGCATAAAGAGTCAGAGAGGCAAGTACAATTTCTGAACATCTGAAAGAGGTTTATATCAAACCAGTGACCTTTGGAAGAATAGTCCCCAGAAGAAAGATATACACTTTCATGAGGTTATCATTCTACTTTTGTAAAGGAGAATGATAAAAGAGCAAGAGACCAGACTCTCAACCTAAAGTTTGATCTCTGAAACAGCAGCTGACAATCACCTTTGCTAAGGTCATTCATGTACTATGCTTGAGAGCTTGGTGGTAGTAATTGGCAGAACAGACCACTGACAATGTTTCGCTGTCTTTGCTTAATAATAATATCATAGATACAGTGTCCATCTAGGCCCAGATGTCGTGCTGATCATTATGGTATAGTTGGGATTTTTTTTGTACTCAATGGGAGTTGAGCACTGTGACATAGTCATTTCCTTTTTTTTTTTCTTTTTAAATATTGCTTCTACTTTGAAAAAAAATTCAAACTCTTCCACTCATTCTTAAACTTCTTGAAAACCCCACTTAGGAGATGCTATAGGGAGCAGTGCTAACATGAGATAGTAATTGACCTCTACATCACCCTTGTTTGCCAATCTTGAATATTCCATCCCCATACCCTCATCCACCTTAACCATCTCTAAAGTGTTGATCTGGAAACAGAAGGTAACACCAATCACCATCCTGGGACCCCCTCCCCCCCCAAAGAAAGGAGCATCTCTACCATGCCAGAGACGGAACTTTTCTGGAACAAAAAAAGGGAAGCTGGGAAACCTTATTTGAAGCTGCCACATCATAGAAATTTGGGGAGCTAACACACTATTACCCCAATCTGGATGCAAATTTGGAGACTCATAGTATCCTATTTCTGTTTTTAGCCACTTGTAAAGAATATTTTTTATTAAATCTCCTTTGGGCACAAGTCTTATGTATGGGTTTCCTTTTCCCAGGGACAATTGGAATGTTACATAACCACATATTTGAAGAGACATTTTCTTCCAAATGGAGGAACTGAAATGGGCAGAAGAAACTTATCAATTCTCTTTATTTTTAAATTCCTTGTACTTAGGGAGCCCTCATTCTAGTTGTTGCTTTGAATGGTCCTAATTTAGAATTTAGTTCCCCACCTCTCTATCAGAGGACTGAGGTGTGCTTTATCACCTGTACTGGGACTGAGATTTGTTATGGCAATTAAGAAGACTGGCTGTATTTTTGTGTGGTTTTCATTTACATCTTTGTAGTTACTGTGTATATCATTCTTCTGCCTCTGGTTACTTGTTTGATTTTTTTTCTTTTTAATTAAAAAAAAATCCTGAATTTGCACACCAATAAAACAAGTATTTCTATGTACATTATAGAATGAAAGGAGAGGATTGTACATGAGATAGTGAGTATTATGTAGAACTTGTTTTTCTTAAGTATGTAACTTTAATATGTTACTTTCAAAGCTGTCCTGCTTATCTGTGATTCTTTCTGACCTTCTGCACTCTTCTCCTTGATTGTGCTGTTTGTTGTTGGAGGAGGTGGTGGCAGTAGAAACTATCCCAATTCTTCCTCTCATTTTCACACCCTTCCTACACTGAAAAAAATAAAACAGTCCCACTGTAACAAATATTCATAGTCGAACAAAGCAAATTCCCACATTATCTATTTCCAAAAATGTGTCTCATTCTGCATCTTGAATCCATCTCTTCTCAGTCAGGAAACACTTCATCATTAATGCTCTAAAATTGCATTTGGTTATTTCATTGACCAGACTTCTGAAGACTTCAAAGTTGTTTCGCTTTACAACCCTCTTGTTACTGAATACATTGTCCTGGTTCTGCTCACTTCACTCAGCATCAGTTCACACAAGTCTTTCCAGCTTTCTCTGACTATGTCCCTTTCATCCTTTTTTATGGCACAATTATATTCCATTACATTCCTATACCATAATTGTTCTGTCATTCTTCAGTTGAAGGCCACCTCCTTTGTTTCCAGTTCTTTGCTAAAACACAAAAAGCTGTTATAAATAATTTTATGCATATAGGTCCTCTTTCTTTGATCTCTTTGGGGTAGTGGCCTAATAATGCTTTACTTCACTTTTGTCCCCCACCCCCCAGATTTCTCTAGATTCTTTATATTCTTACCCAACTATTCACTATTGTCCTGGGCCAACTATGTGTGTGACCAAGTAAGATCTGAAGGAGATTGGCAACATGGAGAGATTGCTGGGACAACCAGGAGACCTAGCAGATAGAGTATGGGACTTGGAGTCAGGAAGACTTTGAGATCTAATCCTACCTCAAATACTTACTGGCTGTGTGATACAAGTAGGTCACTTAATCTCTCTGCGTCCTCTGTTCCCTCATCTGTAAAATGGGTATAGTAATAGCACCGAATTCATAGGGTTGTTTTCAGGATCAAATGTGATAACATACATGGAGTGCTCAAGAAACCTTAAAGCACTAGATAAATATTATGTTGTTAATGTAAATATTAATAGATTAAATATTGTTATTTTCTTTTGCATTCCCTTGGCCAGGACCACTCAGACTGTATGTGTCCCTGGTATCTTTCCCCTTTGGGAGGAGAGAGAGAAAAAGAGGAGATAGGCTTTTTCTTATAACTGGCCAAAATCCCCAGAAAAAAAAGTTAAGGAGTTTAAGAACACTTGAGTAGGTAGGGAGCAGTCAGAGGAGAGTTTGGGGAAAAAAAAATGTGGAGAAAGGAGAGGAAGCTGCTAGCAGCAACCCAGGAGGTGACAGATAGCATGTTTCTCCGTGCCCACTGCTTTGCAGCTGTTGTCACCTCATTTTAAGGACCATTAGTAGTTTCACACTTAGCAGGCTCTGGGGAAGAAAGGTGGGGAAGCAAGGTGTCAGTGGTATTTCTCCTGAAATAGGAGCTGGCAGGAAGGAGGGAAAGAGGTTAGAACATAGAGGAGCAGCCAGGCTGAAAAACAAGGCCTCCAAAAAGAGAACCATTAAAGGGCCTTCTCTGGCTGACCAGGAGAACTAAACTGATTGGGCAATTCAGTCAAATAAGAGACCTATTTTTTTTTATAATAGATACATAGAAAATAATAATAATATTCAAAAGTTTTGGATGGCTTATGTTATCTATGTGAACCTTCTCTTTCAATTCAAGCATCCCCAAATCATAGGGATTTTCCTAGATTTCCAAGTCAAAGGGACTTTAGAGGTCTACTACAACCTTCTCATTTTCAAGTAACTTGTGGCAGTGCCACAGAGCTAGTAATTGATAGGAACCGGAACTTGAACCCGGGTCCTCTGAATCCAAATTTAGCTACCCTCTTGGTGGCATGAAGGTGAGTTTGGGTTTGCAGGGATATGCCAGCACAGCACAAACTCCGGTGGGTCCCCCCAAGGTGGAAAAGCTTCACATAGAACTGGTGATAGATTGGGAGTTTGTCCTCTCAGGTCAATGGAGCTAAATTTAGAGAGGCTCATTCATTACCAGAATGACTCTGTGCTGATTAATTTTTTTGTCCAGTAATAGGGAAGTTCAGAAGGGGGAGGTGGGAAGAGAATATGATGAGTTCTATCATGCAGATTGTAACCCATTCAGGGCCACTCATTTTATGAGATTGCCTCTGTTTCACTAAAAATAAAAAGGTGGGAAAGTTCTTAAAGGCCATTGTCCTAGAAAAGAACTGCTAGGTGAGGGGGCGATGGTCCTCACCGATGCAACCACAAGGTGATCAGCAAGCAGGTGTGTTAAACTGAGAGAAGACCAGTGAAGTTACAGGTGTGGGTGCCCATTCAAAGTGAGGCTGAGGAACACCAGTTCAGAAGAAAGGGAGAGACAGAGTTTATGAAGCTTCAAAATTTGGGGAGTGGATTTGGGTTAGAAATAAGAACTATGATTGGCTCTCGGTGGGGGCAGGGGGAGGGCATTTAGCCCATCTTTCTGCTCTTTTGTTGTCCACATATGTCTAGGGTTTATGCTACAGCCCAGCAGGGGGGACCATGAGACCTCTGTGTCCTTGAGTAGGAGTGGGGAAGCTGCGGCCTGTGGCCTCGATGCTGCAGGTTCCCCACCCTTGTTAGAGTATCAGTCTTTTAAGGGCAGATATTAGCTTTCTCCATGGCCAGGGAGATTCAAGGAATGTTCACGATGGACTGATTCAATGGTCATTCAAGGAACATTTGTTAAGTATTTATCTGCTAGATTCTTAGAGGGATGTACCATTCAGATAAGAAACTGTCCCTTTGTTAAGCTAATAACCTGATAAAAGGAAAAGACACAAACACAGATACAAAGACAGCTATACTACATTATTTTAGGATTATAGATTTAGAGTTAGAAGGAAACAATACTTCTCCCCCATTTTACAGATTAGGAAATGAGGCTCACAGAGGTTAGGTGACTTGCCTAAGGTCATATGGTTGGTTGTTGTCCTTTGTTTTCAAAGAGGACCAGAATGACATCACTATGTTAGTGTCAAGTTTCAGTGTCCTGCTGTGGCTGATCAGACCTATGCAAGCTCGGAATGTTTTACCACAGGTTGGGCACAAATAGTTCATGTGAACATTTGGGGTGGATTCTCTGAGTTTGTGTATCTTGCGTTTCCTTTGAGCTGTTTCAATTCTGCTTTGCTCATAGAACACACCACCTTCTCTGATGTGGGCACGCCATGCTGGGCAGTCCTGTGCCAGTGTATGCCATGTCACACAATCAATTCCAAAGTTCTTAAGAGAGACCTTGACAGTGTCCTTGTATCGCTTCTTCTGGCCGCAATGTGAGTGTTTCCCCGTGTGAGTTCTCCATAAAATAGTCTTTTATTTATTTTTTTTAAATTGTCTTTTAGACAAGTGTTCGTTTTGCATTTGAACAGTGTGGCCAGCCCATTGGAGGCATGCTCTCTGCAGTAGAATCTGAATGCTCTGCAGCTTAGTTCAAGAAAGGACCTCAGTGTCTGGTACCTTCTTCCTTCCAGGTGATCTTCAGAATCGAATACAACGACAATACAAATGGAAGCGATTCAGCCTAAGGTCACATAGGGAAGTGACAGAGGAAGAATTTGAACCCAGGGCCTCTAACTCCCAAACCATTTCCAAACTATGCTGCTTCTACTCCAGGCATCCATCCTTTTCATTCTTTTCCTACCAGAAACTGCTGGGCCCTGAGAGATGAAGTTTCACCTTATCTTGCCTGGAATTAGGTCTCCATTATACTTTTACCAACTATTCCACCATGCCCACTCCCTTTCTACTTCCCCTTTATGTGTTGTCTCCTCCCATTAGAATATAAACTCCCTGAGGGCAGAGTATTTTGTATATATTGTATTTTGCTTGCTTTTATTTCTTTTTTCCAGCATTTAGCTGAATGCATGGCACATAGTGTGCTTAATACAACACATAATATTCATTCATTCCACTCTGCTGTTCTTCCCATCAGGCAATACCTCTTTAGTGATAAAAGCTAGATATTGGTGATGATAAGGTTATGAATTTTGGAAACTGGATGAAAAGAGATCTGGTTGTAGTCAGGAAGGTGGAGTTAGCCCTGCTAGAGTCACCTTGAGACTCAGTTTCCTTCCCTGTAAAATCTCTTCCATTTCTAAAACTCTATGAGTCCCAAATGAATTGTTTCATCATTTAAGTCAAAGAGGAAGCCCCACATGAATTCTGCTAATATATGCCCATTTGTCTTTTCATAATGTAGGGAAATCTATCAGCCTTTCTTCCACTTTTTTCCAAACTTCAATCCCTATATACAGATAGAACAGCTGAAATGATTTTTCCCTCTTGGAGAGATGAGACAGAAGGCTAGGAGTATTGGAACAAAAGGGGGCAGGGAGAAATGAAAGGAGAGGGAAATTCCCATCAAATGTAATTACAAAAGCAGTTTATTTAAGATGTTGCAACTGGGGCTTCAACTTCTGATTCTTTAAGACGATGCCTTCACTAAAGCAACTGTTTCTGGCACAATAAAAGAAAAAGTGAAAGAGAGTGCCTGCCTAGTTTGCACAGGGTACTCAGGATGTACTTGATTTTTCTGTTTATCTTGGATGCATCTTGAGTTAGGGAATTCTCTCCTTATGTAAAACCATGTAGAGCAACAGGAATGTACTTTGTGCAGGAATGCACCCTGTGCTGGTAAGAAAAGGGGGAAGGATTAATTTCCTATCCCATAATGGATGCTGAGGCTAGAGAAAGTTGAGGACAAGTTGCAACAGTGAGTGTGTATGTATTCAGCAGCGAACTGGGTGGTTGGAATTGGCAAGGCTGAGAGGCAACAGAAATAAATCATTGGAGGCCTTTGTTAATCATTTCCACTTTGGAAAACAGTGTTATTAAGCCTGACTTTGTAAATCTTATGCCTCTCTTCCTCTTACACGTTGACTGGCCTTCAAAGGAAGCATGCTGGAAATGGAATCCATCATTTGGCTGGAGTAAATAGAGTAGCTAGACCCCCATTAGAGGGGCTTCACACTCATGAGGAAGAGATTGTGTGAACTCTTGGAAAAGATGCACTCCAAGGAATGTGTGTGATTTGGAAATAGAGCTTAAATGGTGCATGTATCTAACTGGTAGGTGGGCTGAGGTGTGCTGTAAAGTGGAGAGTAGGTTTATTCACAGGAGCGGAAGGACTGCGTTAAGATGAACTGTATCCTGTGCCTTGTAGTAATAGACACACTACTAGTAATGGAGTGTTATAATCGATTCATAGATTCATGCTCATTTAAAATTGATGATCTCTTAATGCTGTTCCATTCTCTGTAGGGCAGGGTATGATTATTAGAGGGAGAGTGTAGATGTGGGGTTGCATACCACCTCTCCCAAGTGGTGCAAGCATCATAATGCATTTATGTAAAATAAATGGGCCAAAGGGAAAGAATAAGAAAATCCAAAGGCAGCATGATTAGTAATAAATATAAAATTAGCCATTTTATTGGACTTTTTCTTACATTGCAACAATGAACCTTAAGTTTTCCACCTGATAATGAGCAAGGAACTAGCAATGGGTGTTGGACAGGTTGATGAAGGGCTCTTAATGCTGATTTTGGGACTAGGTGTTCTGACTGTCTAACTTTCTCTCTCCTCTCTTCTCTCCACCTCCCAACATTCCTGGTCCATTTGCATCCTCTGTTGCAATCCATACAAAAAAATCTTCACCATCGACTTTCACATGAATTATAGACTGGGCAGATTAAAGAATGTACAGCTGTTCTGCTTGGTCGCAAGGGCTTGGCAGGCCTTTTGGCTTTTGCTTCCCTGTTTGGTTTTCATTTGCTTTGGAAAGATGACTGTTACCATGTGCTGGGCCTGACCACCCCCAAAGGAGCCCTAGGGGGTAGGTGGAGTAGAGGCCTCAGAGAGGGATAAAAGCAGAGAACCCCACCTCCCCTGCTGTTTTACCTCCACTGAGGGTTCCTAGAAATCAGAGCTCTTCCTAAAAGCTGGTGTGGGGATGGTGGGTTTCCAGAATGGCCTCAGGGGAGGCAGGTCCAGACTGGGAAGGGATAAAGGACCACATCCTCTGAAATCTAAGCTTAGTTCTATTATTAGGGTAGGGCTGCATATCAGGGCTCTCTCTGAGGTTCCAATTTCTTCTCCCTACTTCCTCCTTTCCTCTTTTGCCCATTTTCCCATTTTCAGGTAAACTAATTAGACACCTTTACTTTTTTTCACGAGTATCCAAGTTTGCTCCTCCTTATGTAGTCATAGGATAATAGATTCACGCATAAACTTTCTAAAAGTTCCAGCTCTAAGCTGGAAGAGACACTACTGATCATCTGGTCCTGCTCCTTCATTTTACAGAGGAAAAAAAATTGGGAGCAGTAGCATTTTATCTAAGGTCACATGGCTGGCTACTTTTTCGTAAAGATAAGGAGGTCTTCAGGTTCAACAATAAATTCACTAAACATGTGATGTGTAGCTACTCTGCTGGTTGCTAAGAGGATAAAAAGATTAATAAAAGTGTTGGTCCCTGCCCTCAAGGAGCTTACAGTCAAATGGGGGGAGATAAGCTTCTATGCAAAGAACTTAAAAAACAAAGTGGAGTACCTTAAGTATCACAAGAAAGGTACAAAGATACAATAAGTACCATGAGAGAGGTATTATCCTTTGAAAATTCAGAGGATGAGAAAAATTATATTAGGTCATGAGGATCCTGGAGAAGGTGGTGCTTAAAGTATGGGCAAGGCTTCAATAGATGGAGAAAAGTGATGGTGTTGGGTATTGAGAGTGGGTGGGGGGGTAGGTAGGGGATGGAGGTGGGAATATATTATAGTTAACGTTTCCAATCTCTGTCTCCTTAAATAAAATGATTTTTATTTTCCTCTATAAAACACGAGAAAAGAGGCTTCAAATGAACGGGTTAGAAAGGAGGTTTATATTTAAGAGTAGAGTTTGTATATACATACATATATGTATATGTATATGTGTATATATGTATGCATGTGTAGGATGTGTATGTAGAGAGGTTGAGTTTTGGCCTACACTCTAGCCCAAAGGGTGCAAAATTTAACTAAAAAGTGATAACAAGGTGTTAAAATAATTGTGAAGATACATGGTTTATGAATACCTTTTTCTGGTAGAATTAACAGAATTAACCTTATTGGACAAGCAAAAATTAGAAAGGCTAAAATAGTTAAGCTCTAGGGATAGAATTTTGGTTGGATACAGTACAAGTGTTAGAGATACTTACAGAGGACCTTGGAAGAGAAGATCTCTCTCTCCCTGTCTCCCCCTTCCCCTTCCTCTGATCTGCTATTGCATCTAGCATCAGAGCAGGAAATCCTTCGTTCAACATTTTCAGATGTTTGTGCTCCAAGAGTTATATATAGGGTTATCCTTAGTACTTAAGGTAGCAGCCATCTTCTGGGTTTGCAATCCATCAGTACCAATGCTAAGTTTGGGGGGGGGGGCGGTATATATATCTCAGAGGGTGACACATATAGGATACACATGTGTATATATATACTACATATACATATATGTGTGTGTATACATAAATGTCGATGAATGTGTTTGTATACATTTACATGCACAGCTGCTCAATAGAATAGTGAAGCTAGTGACAAGACTAAAGCAAGTCTTTTTTGCAAACCACCACAAGGTAGGCTTTTTAAAAGTGTAATTGATGCCTTTGGTTTTTACATCAGTTATTTCTGGGAATATTTTCCCTCCTCTATTTCCCTCCAGATTCAAACCTCCTTATAGTAAAGGAAAATAATCAAGCAAAAAGCCCTGATAACAGTGTCTTTATTTGACTATATCTGCTACTTTCTCTCTCTCTTACCCTGCTGTGAGGAAAGAGGCATCTTTCATTAGATGATTTTTAGTAACTTAGGTTTTCAGCTACTCAGAATTTGTCTTTCTTTTTACATTATTCTAATTATGGGTATATTTCACTATAAAACTGACATATTTTGAGGTGGATGATTAATCTACAAAATATCTGAATCTATGTAACAATGAACTATGTCATAGGGTATTTGTATTACAACTTTCTCTCATTTGTCCAAGGAGAGACGTATTGTTTTTTGCAAATGAAAGTAACATTCCTGACCCACTCTCCTAGGTAGACAATAAGCACTGAGTTGTGGGGATGCTTTTGCACTGAACTATACACAGACTCTCTCTTCCTGTTTTGATGAGAGTGCATTTATGGAATAACTGTCGAGTTCAGCTTGGGGGTGTAGTCTATAGCTATAGAAAAGAAGGCTAACAAGCTCATGTGGCCAGCTATCAAACCTATCACCTTGACTTCATTAGCAATACTCTCTCACCCAGTGAAGTATCAATGCCGCCCTCATCCACAGGGACTGTTGCTGAGGATGCTGTTACCTATATGAGGAACTGCAAAGACCAAAGTGTGACTGGCAGTCACTGTTGGAAGGGCTGTCATTATTCAAGGCTTTGCTTCTCGGCATCTTGGAGTGCAAGTCACCTCTGCCCCTTCTCTTTTCATCACCATTGTTAGGAGGACTTCGATGCTATTATATTTTCCAATGACTAGAAAGTAAGTGAAGAGTAGAAACCTCAGAGATTTGACACTTAGAGGGTAAACCATTTCTTGACTTGTCTTAATAGCTCTTTTGGAAGTTGGGAGGGCACGGGATCAGAATGTAAAATCCCTGACTGCACGTACCACCCTGATGTAAGCAGGCTTGGTAAGCTCAAGGTGGAGGGCCCTGTGTTTGATCCTACTTATCTAGGCCTGTAGAACTGAGCCTCTAAGACTCTAAGCAAGTCACGTTTTTCAAATGGTACGGGGTGTATGCATGTGTATAAATGTGTGTGCATACTTACACACATAAGCACAGACGTTTATAGCTGTAAGGGACATTAGAGGAAACCTAGGCCAGCTTCTTCATTTGATGCATCAATCAAGCAATCAACAAGACTTATTAAGTGCCTGCTCTGTGTTAGCACCATGCTAGGCACTGGAGATACAGATTTGTTGTTCATTCACGTCTGACTCTTCATGACCCCATTGTTCGTTTTGGCAAAGATACTGGACTGGTTTGCCATTTTCTTTTACAGATGAGGAAACTGAGGCAAACAGGGTGAAGTGACTTGTCCAGGGCCACACAGCTGGTAAATATCTGAGGCCAGATTTGAACTCAGGAAGAGGATGAGTCTTCCTGACTCCAGGGTTGGCACTCTATCCCCTACTCCACCAAGCTGCCCCGGGGATACAATACATTGACTGGAATAATACTGACAAGGAGCTCAGACAACCACAAAAACATTCTATTGGGGGAGACTAAGTGTATCAAAGTATATGCAAAGTCATTATAAAGCAAGTTGGAGAGAGGGCACTAGCAGCAGCTGATGAGAAAAGGAGAGTTTCAGTAGAAGGTGAGACTTGAGCAGAGTTTTTAAGTAAATGGGCAGAAGTGAGGTGTGAGTGTCTTCTGGGCATGGGGCCTGTGCAAAGGCATGGAGGTGGGAGATTGAGTGTCACATATAAGGAAAAACAGGGTCAATTTCCAATCCAATAAATATTTAAGTGCCTACTACGTGCCAGGCCCTGTGCTAAGTGCTGAGGATATAATAAAAAGAAAGGCAGCTCCTGCCCTCAAAGAGCTTACAATCTAATGAACATAATCTAGTTTGGCTAGCCTATATAGTGTACATCAAGAGGGAAAGGTTCAAAAGGTGACCTGGATCCAGGTTGTGAAGGGCTTTGAAAACTGAAGAGAAGAATTTATATTTGGTCATGGAGGTAACAGAAAGATGTGGGAGTTTATTGAGTAGGGTAGTGACATGGTCAACCCTGCATTTTAGGAAAGTCACTTTTGCAGCTGTGTGGAAGATTGCTGGAGAAGGAAGACAGTTGAGGCAAGGGCACCAATTAAGAGGCTGTTACAATAAGCCAGATGAAAAGTGATAAAGGTCCAAACTACAGATAGAAGGAGTGGCAAGAAAATGCAGGGTCATGAAAACTCAGGGAGGAGAGAGTATCCAGGAAGAAAGGGTAATCAACTGTTCCAAATACTGCCAAAAGGTAAAGAAAAATTGCTAGTGAGAAAGGGCCATTGGATTTGGGAAGGGAGAGATCACTGGTAATTTGGGAAGGGCAGTTTCAGTTGAATGATAAGTGAAGGCAATTGGAGTAAGTAAATGATCAGAGAGGACGTATAGGTAGTGGATGGAGATAGATTTTTTTTAGGTTTTCCCTTCAAAAGGGTGGGGAGATATGGAAAAAGAGTCTGAGGAGATGGTAGGGTTTAGGGAGAAGTTTTTCAGCCAGTGGAAGCCTTGGGTGTGACTGTAGGTGGCAGGAAAGCAATCAGTAGATGGGGAAAAATGGACAATGAGAGAGTCCAGGGGTGGGAGCAGAAATGTTCTATCTGATAGAGAATAAAGGAGGTAGTGGGATCAAAGGTAAAGGCAGAAGGGTTGGTTTCTTTTAGGAGAAAGGTCACTTCTTTATCAGAGGTTAGAATAAAGGAGAAGAAATTGAGGGGTTTTTAAATGTAGAAAAGGGAAAAAGAAGGAACTATGGCAGTAAAGTATGAGGCAAGCACCTCATCTGATAGAGATGGGGAAGGGAATATGGGAGACTTGAGGAAAGAAGAGATGGTTTGGAATAGACATATGAGGAAACTTGGGCCCAAAGAGGTTAAGTGACTTGCCCCAGGTTGCAGAGGCAGTAAGTGGCAGAGCCCAGACATTCAGGAAATCTTTCCGTCTGTGCAGGTAAAGTAGAATTTTTTTGCCTCCTTTTATAAATTTCATTAAATAATCTACCTGGCTATTGTAGAAACCAGCTACTTCATCAACACTTTGGGGAAAACAACATCAACAAGAAACAACAACAACAAAAAATCCCTCTCAATTCAATTTATTGGTGCAGAAATGATGCATCTCTCTTCTGTGCTTTGTACATGTCTATCAAGACCTTTGGTCTCAACTTAAAATAGATCTAGGTCACCAAGATTATTCAAAGAAAAGCATTTTGTGGTTAGCAGTCAGGTCTTGGGGTGAGGTAGGAGGTACATTTTAAAAAGGAAATCATTTTCATTGGTATCCGATGGTTAAAAACTGTATTAGTTGGCTGTGTTAGAAGGGATGAGGGAAGACACTGAGGGCCTGAATGAAAATCCAGTTTATCTTCCTGCCATGACCTGACCTCACACAATTCTCCACCTATCTATGTATGCTCTGTGGTCCAGTCAGACTGGAGGCCTCTCTACTCTCCTCATCCATACTATATTCTGGCCTCTCCCTGTCTTTACTTGTATGGTTTCTCATTCAGAATATACTCTCTCACCTTCTTTTGCTGAAATTTACCATCCTCCAAGGGGGAATGCCACAAACTTCAGGAAGTTTTCACTGATTAGCTCTAGTCCAAGATGATCTTTTCTTCCTTGGAGGTCTCCTACATCAAGGATACATTACCTACTCCAAATCTCCCAAGGGGGAAGAAAACAAAACAAAACTAAAGATCAAAGTGGAGGCCATTATTGAGGATTCAAGATCTGAATGAGCTGTCTATATTCATCTCCCCACCTGAGATGGGAAGAAAGGGGATTCCTAGAACTCCTTCCTCATCTCACTGAACTCCTAGTTTAAGTGAAAGTTTAACTACCTCTTATATTAGAGCTTTCTAAATTCTCAAAGGTGCTAGTGTCTCCCCCATCCAAAAATATCCCATATCTGCTTGGTGTATATTTATATAGATATATTTAGTTTCTCCTGATAGAATGTCATAAATGTCCTTGGACAGGGAATGTTCCATTTTTATTTTATTTTTTTATCCCCAGTGTTTAGCACACTGCCTGGCACACAAAATTAAGAACTCAGAACCCAAGCCAGGGCAGGTCCTAGATCATTAACAGGAAAGTTTGAAGTGAATATGTCAGGTCAGGCTTAAAGGTTGGGAACATGGGATCATACATTTAGAGTCAGAAGGACTTTGAAAGTCATTGAGTCCAACGATCTTATTTTATAGGTGAGGAAACAAGTCCAAATTAGCTTCAGTTGCTCTGGCAGCTGTGGCAAGGTGGGAAGTGAACCGATGTCTTTGGACTCCAAATCTTTCACTAGATCATATTGCCTACATTGACACAAGTTAACACTAAGGGAAAGCAGTTAACTTGAAGTGGCTTTTGGTGCCTGAGCTAAATTGAGTCACCATTCAGCAAGTTTAGAAGAGTTGGTTGTGAAGGGAGGAGGAGGAGCCAAGGAGGACTTCAGTTTGAGTTGGACCGCTTGGCTGTGTTGTTTCTAGCTGCGGGTGGGGTGGGGTGGGACGGGCTGCCCTTCTCTGGGTTGTTGCTGTTGTGTGTGTTGCTGGTGTGCTGAACCTTGGGAAATGGCCTGAGAGGGTGGCATCCTTTTCCTGCCATTGTATCTTGTCTGTCTGTTGATGCTCAGGGGACTAAACTCATGAGGCTTCTAATGAAAAAGTTGGTCACAGGTAATGAGCTCTTTTCATTTGAATAGCAATGGTTAGCATTTCTACACAATGTTAAGGTTCCCAAGAGTACTTTAGACTGATAACTCATGTGGTCTTCATAAGTGTCCTGTGAACTACCGTGTTTCCCCGATAATAAGACACTGTCTTATTAATTTTTTGGACAGAAAAACACCAGAGGGCTTATTTTCAGGGGAGGGCTTATTTTAATGAACATTGAGAGCAATTTTAATAAACAGGTAAATGTGAACAAAAAAATGTACCTTTATTCAATAAGCAAATCACTGGGGAAGAACAGGATGACGCGCTCTGATTGGATGCAGCTCGGAGAGCAGCGTGCGTTTCGGGGGGGGGGGACGGTGCATACAGAGGGTACCGTAATGTAGCGTGTAGCGCAGGGGATCACCTTCACTACAGTAGCAATCTCAATAGGGCTTATTTTCGGGGGAGGGCTTATTTTAGAGGAATCTTACACAGTAAGGGGAGGGCTTATTTTCGGGATAGGTATTATTATCGGGGAAACACGGTAGCTGCTCTTCTTGTTTCCATTGCACAAAATGGGGAAACCAAGACTCAGGGAGATCGAGGGACTTGCCCATGGTATCTGAGGACCAGGTCCCTCCCTCCACCACACTCTACTGTTTCTTATTCTAGGGCATTAACTTATTGGTAGACACCCTGGAAAGGCTTACCTATAATAACAAAAAAAATGGAATTTAATTTTGTGGTCATTAATTGGGAAATGGCAACAAATTATGAAATTATGAAAGTAATGGAATACTATTCTACTGTAGGAAAAGAGGGGTATAAATAATGCAAAGAAATACAGGAAAATTTGTAAGAAGTCTTGATTAAAGAAAGAAAAAGGGAAGGACAAGATACACATTGACTCCAACTATGTAAATAAGGACAATAACTATAACACTTAGTCAAATAGAAAAAAAGTTTTTTTTTCTAGTTCAGAAGGGGTCAGCCTTGTTAAAGTGATCTTGCTTTTGTTGTGACCTATTTTTCTTGAACAGTGTACAAGCAACAGACCTGAGGGTTACATTTACAATCTCACTTGGTAAAATTGAAAGGACTCTGTAAGTGTTAGCTATTAATATTGTATTATTTGAATATTAATACTTCTTAGTAGAAATAGAAATAAAATTTATCTTGGGAAAAAATTCCTATGAAGAAAGGTGATTGATAGCTTGATCTAAGTTTATGCTAAAGTAGCTATTATAAATTTAAATAATATACCTATACCAATAATAATTCTATTTTCCCATTACTTTATAATTATAACGTACTTCACATCCATTATTGCATTTTGTTGGAACAACGATTTTGTGAAGGAGGCAGGGTAGGGATTATTTCACAGATGAGTAAAGTGAGGGTCAGAGAGGAAGTGACTCGGCAAGCAACACATTTTAGGGGAAGAGGCACTGTGCTTGAAGGCAGAAGTCTTGGGTATAATTCCCAGTTCTAATCACCACTAGCTGTGTGACTGTCAGCAAGTCAGTTTTTTTTCTGAGCTTCAGTTTTTCTTTTCTGTAAAACAGAGATGTGGAAAGTACTTTTGTAGATTGTAAAAGTGTGCTAAACATGTGAATTATTATTAAAATTATTATAGTCTAAGATCTGAAAGATATTGGTTGTGTGATCCTGGGTAAGTCACTTATCTAAGTGTCCTAGGCAACTCTCTAAAACTATACATGAATTGCTGGTTTCTCCTTGGGAGTTCCCTATACTAACGAAATCCCAGGTTTAGCCCCATGCACTTGTCATTTTACACTAGCTGCCCCCCTCCCCCCCCCCGCCCCATGCCTGAAATGTTCTCCCTCCTCACCTCTACATCCCGTCCTCCCTGGATTTCTTCAAGACAACCTACCCTCCACATGATGCCTTTCCCAATCTTTTTCTACCTTGCCCCCCTACCCCCACCCCTGACCTTTTCTGCTGTCTTTATTTTCTTTCTACATTGTATGTTTCATATGTATCTAATTGTTGCATGTTATCTTTATCATTAGAATGTGAACTACTTGAGGACCAGGGCAGTGTTTTTGCCCTCTTTGTATCTCCAGTATTCAGCAGGGTGCATAGCAAGCAACAATTGCCTAATATATGCTTATTGACTGATTTTCTATAGTCTAAGATCACATCGCTTAGAAATGGTAAAGCCAGAACTAGAAACTCAAGGATTCCTCTCTGCCCAGTGCTTTCTGATTCCCCTACATGAATCCCTTAGAGACAAGCAAGGCTTCTCTCATTCTCTGTGCTAGGAAACACTAGCTTCCAAATAAGGTTTTAGGATTACAAGCTGGGAAGGACTTTGGAGAGTCCACCCTCTAGTTTTACAGATAAACAGACTGGGGTCACAAGGGACAAAGGGACTTGCCCAAAGGCACAAAAACATTAAACGGAAGAGCTGTTCCCTGCTCCCAAATTCAGCTCTCTTTCCACTATTAACAAGCTGTCTTCTCTAAACCATGTGTTCTTTACAATGAAATGGCTTTATGAACACTCCTTGATGATAAATAATGTAATCTGGACGATTTCTGGATTTCACAGTGACTAGGATCCATACTCTAAATTAACCTAGGTAAAATTTGAGTTTGTCTGACTCCTAAGGACTAGCCATTTGAATTCATCATTTGTTTTCTTCCAGTAGCTACTTTAAATAGTCCATAACCTGAGGAAGGGACTCATTGTTCATTAATATTGGCTGTTTTCCCAAACAGTACATGGGATTCGTTTTTTAACTTGGGCTCTCTCAAATTGGATTTTTTTCTAAACCAAAAATTACCCATATTTAACATTTTAAATGTTATCTAGTCATGTGGTTGTTCCCGTCTGGGGCAGAAAACATCTTGGATGAATTTGCATTTTTAATTCTTGGCTTTTATTTTTTTTTTTTGCTTTGCTCCCAGCGAACATTTTTTTTCCTTAAAAAAAAAAAAAAAACCCACAACAGGCCAATAGTGCCAAGATAGCATAATAATAGTAGTAATGTGTTCTCCCTCTTTACTAATTGCACCAAATTTTACCATGTGCTAGAAAAGCAGACTCTGTGCCCGATGCCTGCTGTACCAAATTTCAAGCTGCAGCCACTTACAGTGGTGAGATAATCACTATTTAATGGGCTGGACTCCTCCCACAGGAGTTACTGTACTTCTGTAGAACCACAAACTCACCAGTCAAGTGCGCTATTAAAGAGTGCCTTGGGCTCTGTGCATTATTTAATAGGACAATATGCTTTCTATCCACTTCTTCCCGCTGCCAGGTGCCAAGGCTAAGCCCAGCTCCCTTTCTGTACTTTGGGGGTGGGGGTAGGGAATGGGTGGGGCGGGCAGAGAACAGGGCAGGCTATTCTGTAGAAGGGTTGGCACAAGCCGAGGAGTGAAAAAGATGACCTTAGCTGCTTCTCCCACTTCCAGGTGTTTGTGAATTCTATGGATTCTGCTTCAGAACAACTGGATTTGGCTACTGACTCTGGTAGTCACATGATGCACCATCCTGGGCAAGTCACATTATTTCTCTGTCTCTCAGTTTCCTTATTTGTCAAGAGACAGCTGGACTGTGTGGAGGACTGAGAGCTGGACCCTCAATCAGGAAGACTTGAGTCTAAATCCAGACTTAGATACTTTCTAGATGAATGACCCTGGGCAAGTCACTTAATCTCTGTCTCAGTTTTCTTCCTCAGCTGTAAAATGAGTATAATAGTAGCACCTCCCTCCCAGGGTTCTAGTGAGTGTAAAATGAAGTAATATTTGTAAAATATTGTAAGGCTTAAGGCAAATGAGATAATATTTGTGAAGAGTTTTGTAACCTTAAAATGCTTTATAAATGCTAGCTATTATTATTTTATTTTATTTTTGCTTTTTTTTGGAGGGCAGTTCGGGTTTAGTGACTTGCCCAAGGTCAGATGGCTAGTTTTTGTGTTAAGTGTCTGAGGTCGTATTTGAACTCAGGTCTTCCTGACTCCAGAGCTGGTGCTCTATTCACTGAGCCATCTAGCCACCCCTAGCTATTATTATTTTAAAAAGGACAGTAATGGGGGAAAAAAAAGTTGTCCACCTACTACACTGGATTATTGTGGAGATCAAATAAGATAACACCCTGAAAGCACTTTGAAAACTATAAAATGCTTTACAAAAGTATATTTTTTTTCTCCCACACACCCACATATACTATGTTGTCTCCTAAAATGGATTAATATAATTTATCAGGAACTTAAGTTTATTTTTTGATTTTACTTGGGCAGGGAGCATATTGTGTTTATTATAAGCTCCTTGAGGACAAGAACTTTTTCATTTTTATCTTTGTGTTCTTCTTCAAACAGTGCCTAGTAAATAGTAGGTACTTAATAAAATTCTTGTTGATTGATTTATCTTTGTATACTTCTCCAATGCCTGTTGCATCCAGGGTTGGTGGCTGGAGAATGAAACCCTTCTCTGAGCACAGCTGGGAGGAACCCTAGACTCCTCGAACACAGAATATCAGAACTAGAAGGGGCCTTTGAGGTCCTCTTGCTTCGTTTTGCTGAGGAGAAAACTAAGGCCCAGAGAGGGAAAATAACATGCCCATGGTTGTAGATTGAGTTTGCTAAGTAGCCACATTTTAATTTGTTAGAAAAAACAGCAATAAACAATCCTGAATGCAGGACACTTTTTGCAGCCCATTCCTTTCACAATATGGTACAGTGGAATGGGAGAAGATTGGCCACATATGGTACTGTTGGTGCTAGTCATGTTTTCTAAATATCCATTTCTTCAGTGTAAATGATATTGTTTAGACACATGGTGTGGGTTGGCTTGGAAAAATCTTCAGCAACATTGTTTTTTTGGGCTGTAAGACTTCAGCTAGTTTCTTTTTTAGGGTAGAAGACATAGGGATCTGTAAAGATCAGAACTTGGGAAACGAACTTGAATTATATATTATCGATGTTTGTATTCCAAAATGATATTTATAGTCATGGGATGTCCCAGGCAGATGCTGTCCAAGTGGTCATTGAACCCAATCCCCTGAGGCCCATAGTGAGAAAATGATTTGTGCCTATTGGTGACTCCCTCTTCAGTGTTCTTGCCACCACACTCTACTCTCTTTCATAAGTTTCCAAAGTTGGAAGGGACGTCAGAGTTCATCTTCTCCCCCAAACATGAATCTTGCCTACAACAACATATGCCCCAAATGGTACTTGCATACTTCTAGGGAAAGGAAACACTACTTTCTAAGACAGCCCATTCCATTTTAAGCAGTTCTAATTGGTAAGAGGGCAGCTAGGAGGCACAGTGGATAGGGTACTGGGCCTGGAGTCAGGAGGAGCTGAGTTCAAATCTGTCCTCAAACACTTACTAGGTATGTGAACCTGGACAAGTTACTTAGCCCTGTTTGCCTCAATTTCCTCATCTGTAAAATGTGCTAGAGAAGGAAATGACAAACTACTCTCCATTATCTTTGCCAAGAAAACCCCAAATGGGATCACAAAGAGTTGGACATGACTGCAAAATGACTGAACAACAATGGCAATGGGTAGAAAGTGTTTCCTTATATTGAGCCCAAATAAACTTCCCTGTAACATTCAATTAAAAAAAATCTATTAATAAATTGAATTAAGCATTGTGCATAGAGACACAGATAGACTTTAGACAAGACACTATCCCTGTATCTTTCATACCAGTTCACTTCCAGTAATTGTCACTAGCATTGCCCAAAGGAGGCCAATAGAACAACTCTAACCCCTCTTCTACTTAATAAGGACCCTATCTTTTGAGTCAGAGAGCCTGAGTTCAAATCCTGTCTCTGTCACTCACCACTTGTGTGATATTGGGCAAGTCACTTGGCCTCTCTAGGTTTCGGTTTCCTCATCTATAAAATGAGGGGGTTTGATAAGATGGACTCTTAAGGTGCCTTTCAGTTATAAATCTATGATCCCATGGTCCTTTTAAAATATTCTATTCTCCAGATTAGGTGCCCCTGCCTTATCTGCAATTTGTGAAGGGATCTGTCATAATGGGCAGAGAGCTCTGTGCCAAGAATCAGAATACCTGGGTCTGAGTTTTTACTGTACTCTCCTGTGGATTCTGAGTAAATCAGTTTCACCACTTTAAGCTCAGTTTTCACATCTGTCTGATGGGGATAATAATACCTAGACTAAACATCTCTCTAAACTCTTGTGAAGGTCAAATAAGATAATATACCTCAAGGTGCTAGGTGAATATGAGCCGTTATTATTCCTTGTATGCCTTCCAGACATGGGGTATCAAGCTGTGTTAAAGGTCAGGGAACATCAAACAGTATAATGGAAAACATAGATGAGGTGGAAGTGGGGTGGGGGAAGGGAACTTCAAGTGTAGTTCTTTCTCCCTTAGAAGCAGGGCTCTCTCTATCTGAAAAGTGACAAAAGAGAGTATTTGCCAACTTCTCAAGGGTAGACAGGACAATGGTTTTGTCCTTTCCAGTTCTGTTTTATTGCTAATTTTGTTAATATTGTTAATTATTAATAATTAAATATTATATTAATATTGTTAAATGCAATTCAATTCAACATTATATGAAATTAAGTGTCTATCACATATAAAGCACTGTGTTACTCCCTGAGGAAGAGAAAAACTACATAAACTCCCTGCTGTTATGAAGCTTAATTAATCAGTCAACAAGCATTTATAAGTGATAGGTGCTGTACTAGGCACTGAAGGTACATCAAAAGAAATGAAGCAGTGCTTAACTTCAGGGGGCTTATATTCTACTGGGTTAGATAACATGTATAGATGTAAGCGTAAACATAATATATATAGACAAAGCAAATTAAAGGTAGTCTTTGGGGGAGGGGAAAGGAGAAGTATCATATCCAAGGGGATCAGGGAAGGCCTCATGTAGTAGGTGATATTTGAGCTGAGTTTTGGAGGAAATTAGGAATTTGAAAAGATGGAGAATGTGAAGAGGGAGTACATTCCAGGTACAGAGAACAACCCTGAACAAAGGCACAAGCCGTTGATGGAATGCTGTGGGTGAAGAATAGTTAGAAAGTCATTTTAGTTGGACCAAAGAGGGCATGAAGGGGACTAATGTATACTAAGGCTAGAAAGAGAGATTGGAGCCAGACTGTGAAAGAATTTACATGGCAAAGAGAGGAGTTTGTATTTGATCCTAGAGATAACAGGAGATCAACACAGTCAGATTTACACTTTAGTAGTATTACTTTGGCTGCCATGAAGACTTATGGTGAAGATGTTACCAAGAGTGGTCTAAAGACACTTTCTCTATAAAGTGTAGGCATCTTCGCTGAGATGATTAAGGTATCATTTTAGTGGGATGTGATGGACTGGTCAACTTGGGTAGGTTAAAGGAAGAAGGTTTTTTTTTCTGTCTTTGAAGACATATCCTTACAGAGATTCTTTAAAGGAAAAAAATCTCGCTTTTTGGACCTGGGTTCCAATTCCAGTTTGGTACCTACTAATTATGTGACCTTGGGCAAGTCATTAACTGTGTCTGAGTTTCCTCATATATAAAATGAAGGGATTGAATTAGTTGAGCTTTGAGGTCCCTTCCAGCCCTATTTCTGTGATCCAATGATCCCAAGTCCTTATAGTGAGGTATCAATGAGTCAACAAAAACCTGGACTAAGGGTTACCTGGGCTTACTATGCTGCATGGGGTCTTTTCTGATCTCCTTGAATGCAGGTGTCACCCCCCCCTGAAAAGACTACATTTTAATTTGCTTTGTCCTTACGTTGTCTGTACTTACACGTATACATGTAAACTAACCCAGTAGAATGTAAGTCACTTGACGTCAAATACTGTTACAATTTTGTCTTTGTATCTTTAGCGCCTAACACAACTCCTGTCACTTACAAATGCTTGTTGATTGATTAATTAGCCGAAACCCTTGAAGTAGCTGTTATCAGTCATCTACATAAAGTTAACCAGATATTCAATCAAAAAGAGGTCATTAACTCTGATCAGCACAATGACCAACTTCAGTTTCAGAAGACTTGATGAAGTATACTACTCACCTTCTGTCTGAGAGGTGATGAGCTCAGGGTGAGAATGAGACATAAATATACACACATACATATATTTATATACACACATGCATAAATGTGTGAGTACACATATATATATATATATACACCCACACACATACAAACATATATACATATGACGGATTTGTTTTGCTTCGCTATCTATATTAGTTACACAGGTTTTGTTTTTCTTTTTCAGTGTTGTTGTTCCAAGGGGTGAGGATAGTGGTGAGAGAAATAGAAAATGAAATTTTGTTAATTGAAACAAATATGATTTTTTTTAATCAAGAGAAAAGGACAGAACAAAGGTCAGATAAAGAAGCCAACTTTGAAAGCTGCAGATTGATCATATTATATACTTAAAAAGAAGAGAAGGAAGTACAAAATAGAGTCCTCCAGTTTTACTTACAATTCTCTTTTCCTACCATACTATGCATATGTTAATATTCATTCCATTCAATGTCTCTGTTACCTGAACATTAATTCCTGTCATTTCATCAAGAAGATTGTGTGTGTTTGGGGGAAGCATAATCAACTGATCAGGAGCTGTCTGATCAATATTGCCCCTTTATGTTTAGAGGTGGACTGAGACCTAGAGAAATGAAATAGTTTAACAAATGTTAAATTTGGAAGAAAATTTTTTTTTAAAGCAATTGGGGTTAAGTAACTTGCTCAAGGTTACACAGCCAGTTATTTCTGGGTGTGGTGCTAAGTATCAGAGCCCAGATTCGATCCCAGGTCATCCCGACTCTGGGGCCAATGCTCTTACTCACTGAGCCACCTGGCCACCCCAAGAAAAAATTTTAAATGTCCTGCCAGCAATGCAAGCCTACAAGTAGTTAAAAACAAAAAAAGAATAACAAAAAATGAGGCCATTGATATTCTCAATGGGGATGTCCATTATATAGCTAGAGACAGAGACCGGTCCCCAACAATAATAAATAATTATTTAATAATTCAAAAATTTGGGATTTCATCAAGGTATTCACTTCCTCTACATATTGAAATGTCTCCATGTCTTAGGAAATGGAATCCATGAATTTCTATGGCCAAAGCAGTGCATGACCTAGGTAGCTAATGCTCTGGTCCTCAAATGAGAGACACTTTATCACTGACCCTATACTTAAAGGCTGAAGCTGAAGACTCCCTCTGAAGTTTTGGTTCAGAGTGTTCTCAGAATAATTTGCCCTCAGCAAGTGCTCAGGGCACCTAGCTGTCACTTGACAAGGCTGGCCATGTCAAGCCTTGCTTAAGGGAGACTCTCCTGGCTGTATTCTAGGACCTCAGTGACAGTGACCCAATTTTGCCCCTTCATGTCAGGGCAGGGTGATGGTGATGAAACTGTTCAAAAAGGTGGTTATGATGATGGGGCAGCTAGGTGGTGCAGTGAATAGAGCATCGGCCCTGGAGTCAGGAAGACCTGAGTTAAAATCTGGCTTCAGACTCTTAACACTTACTAGTCGTGTGACCTTGGGCAAGTCACTTAACCCCAATTGCCCTGCCTCCCCCCTCCAAAAAAGGAAAAGAAAGCCTGCCCCCCAAAAGAAGGAAGTTATGATGTATGAGGCAGGATCAAATAAAAAGACCTTGAATTTTCTTCAGGATTTGATGGTGGGTCCTTCAAACCTAGGCAGGAACCAGCTTCAGCTGTGTTTCTTCTAGGATGCTTAATGGAACAGAATTTCTCTCTATCACCTGTTTCTACTGATTCTTCCCTGAAGTCCCAATCGGGATGAATTTACAAAAGAAGAATGGAAGGATGGATGGGTTTAGCTGGTTACAGTAGAAAGATTTGACTCAGTAGACACTGCTGGACTGACCTAGGTGACCTTAGGCTAATCATATTGTTTTCTGGGACCTCTGTTTCCTCCTCTGAAAGATGGTGGTTGAATACAAAATGTATTAGACAAGATCCATAGCTCTCAACTTTTTTGGTCTCATTACACCTTTATATTCTTTAAAATTATTGGATTTCCCCTCCCCCCAAGAGCTTTTGTTTATGTTGGTTTTATATCAGTGTTTGCCATATTCAAAATTAAAACATCTTAGTATCATTGTGAAAATAGTTTTGAGCTTGCAGACCCCCTAAAAGGTTCTTAGGAACTCCAGGGATTGTAGGACCACACCTTGAGAAGCAATAGACTAGATGATCACTAAGGTTATTTCTAGCTTCAATATTTTATATTTCTATGATTCTTATGTTTCTTTCATCTCTAACTTTCTTTTTTTTCCAAATGCTTTATTAACTTCTGGTTTACTTCATTCATTTCTGCCAGATTTGGGTTACAAATTTTCTCCCCATTTTCCCCCTACCAACCTCCCCAAAATAGCGGTCCCCCAGAATATCCCCTCCTCATTTCCCAATTACATGTAAAATAGTATTAATAATAGTATATATATATGTGTGTATATATATATATATATATATTTTAAACATTTGGTTTTAAAACTTTGAATTCCAGATTTATTCCCTTCCTCCCTTGTCACCCATAAGCAATTCAATATAGGTTGTACATGTGTAGTTAATGCAAAACATCACCATAGTAGATATATTGTAGAAGACTGATTATATTTCCCTCCCTCCTATCCCATCTCCCACTTGATCTATTCTCTATTTTGGTCCTGTCCCTTTTCAAAAGTGTGTATACCTGTAAACACACACACACATACACACTCACACACATATATATATATACACACACACACATTCACATATGTAATCATATGCCTATATACCCTCCAATAAAGACTACATGTCTCTCTATATATATTCCATTCAACTATTTTCATACTGAGAAAAGTTTCATCAGTTACAATTTTTCCATATAGAAATGTTAATAGTTCAACTTTGATGAGTTCCTTATGATTTCTTTTCCCTGTTTACCTTCTTATACTTCTCTTGCTTCTTGTATCTGAATGACAAATTTTCTATCCAACTCTGGTTTTTTCTTCAAGAGTTCTTGAAAGTCCTCTATTCCACGGAATGACCATATTTCCCCCTGAAACATGATACTCAGTTTTGCTGGGTACATGATTCTTGGTTTTAATCCCAGCTCCTTTGACCTCTGGAATATCATATTCCAGGTCTTTCAATCCCTCAGTGTAGAAGCTGCCAGATCCTGTGTTATCCTGATTGTGCTTCCACAATATTCAAATTTTTTCTTCCTGGCTGCTTGTAATATTCTCTCCTTGATCTGGGAATTCTGGAACCTGGCTGTAATATTCCTAGGAGTTTTCTTTTTGCGATCATTTTCAGGAGGTGATTGGTGGATTCTTTCAACCTCTATTTTGCCTTCTGGTTCTAAAACATCAGGGCAGTTTTCCTTGAGAATTTCTTGGAGGATTATTTCTAGGTTCTTTCTTTGATTATGACTTTCAGGTAGTCCAATAATTTTTAAATTATTTCTCTTGGATCTATTTTCTAGGTCAGTGGTTTTTTCCATAAGCTATTTCACATTGCCTTCTATTCTTTCATTTGTTTGTATCTGTTTAACAGCATCTTGATTTCTCATAAAGTCACTAGCTTCCCTTTGCTTCATTCTAAATCTGAAGGAATGATTCTCCTCAGTGAGTTTTGAGATTCTTTTTCCATCTGGCAAATTCGTTTTTTTAAGGCATTCCTCTCCTCATTGCCTTTTTGAGACTCTTTTGTCATTTGAGTTAGTCTGTTTTTTAAGGTGTTATTTTCCTCAGTCAGGCTGTTGACTCTCATTTCATAATTTTCTTGCATTGTTCTCATTTCTCTTCCCAATTTTTCCTCCACTTCTCTTATCTGCTTCTTAAGGTCTTCTGTGGCCTGTAACAGCTCTTGTTTTCCTTTCAAGCTTTTGATACAGGAGCTCTGACTTCACTGTCTTCCTCCTATTCCATTCTTTGATCCTTTTTGTCCCCAAAATAGGAGTCTAATGTTGGATTGCTTTGCTTGGTTTGCTTCCCTTGCCTGGTCATGTTGCCACTCAATTACTTGACTTTTGGGCTTTTTGCCACAGTAGGACTCTGCCACCAGACAGGAGAGCTTCAATCCCAAACACTGTGGTTTTCTCAGCTGCTGGAGATATTAGTTGTGTGCCCTCTCTGAAGCCTCCACATGCTCTGGCAATTTGGTCACACACCCCAGGACCTCCACTCTAGACTGCAATCTAGATCCAAGCAGGTTAAAGCAAGAGCGATTACCCCTCAGACTGATCACTTTGTCCTCCTATAGTCTGCAGGCCAGGAACTGAACCTGCAATGTGGCACCAGCTGCACTGAGGTGTCTCAGCCCTGGGGGCAAAAGCCGATGCTCTCCCAATTACCGGTCCCAAAGTCCACACTGCATTGACCTGTCACTTTGTCCTTTGCATCTATGTGTTGATAAATCTGGAAATGGCCACAGCTGCTGGTGATCTGGAGTTCCTCCAGACGGTGGTTGGTCAGGCCCGCCCTGGGGCTAAAACCTCCGGCTCACCGGGCCTGGGCTCAGCTCCCAGAGCGCTGAGCTGGATGATTCCTGCCACCCTGCCAGGCTGTCCTCAGCAGGAGGTTAGCTTCTCTGTGTCATTTTGTGGGTTCTGTAGCTCCAAAGTTTGTTCAGAGTCCCCTTTTACATGAATTGGGGAAGGTGGAAGCCGGAGCCATACAGAAGTCTTGTTTCTACTCCCCATTTCTAACTTTCTAAGATCATAGAATCATAAGATAAAAAGATTTAAAATCTGAAGAAAACTCAGAGGCTACATAGTCTAAACTTTCCACTTTACCGATGAAGAAATTGATGCCCAGTGAAGCAAAGTGACTTGCCCCAAAGTCACACAAATAATGAGGGTCAGTGGCAGGATTTACACTCCAGAGCCAATGGCCATTGCTTCTAGGTAGTCGTGTATATTATACCACATCTAGTACAAAAAGAAACTCCTTTCCTCTCACCTCATCATCCTCTTCTGCACTTTCTGGCTATTGGCTGAAATACTTTTCAGAGAGAAGAAACCTCTGGTTCCATAATGTGAGATCAAGTTTCAAATACAGTCAACCCTAGGGAGAAATAAGCACTGGTTTCACATTCACCACAAGATATTCATGACTAACAGCAGGTCTTTTCTTGAGAGAGCAGATTTGACAGGTGGGAAGGGGAAGAAGGACACTGTGGGGGTGGACAGGGTGGTGAAAGGCACAGAGAGATGTCCTGGCACTGCTCTCACCCTGGGCACATGGTCTCTGTTGGGCTTCCTGGGACTTTTCTTCTTTGCAATTAAACTTAACTCCATAGCTGTCCTCTTTAGGGATGTTCTCTCCTGCAAGGTGTCAATGCTGATGGGGAAGGGTCATGGTACCTCTCCCTCCTCCCTATCCCCCAGCTGTCATTTGAAAGAGGCACCAGGGAAAAGGTGAAGAACTTTCTCTCCTAAGAGCTGAGTTATGCTTCTATAGTTGGCTTGCTTCTTAATGGCCAGAGATGACTCTCTTCTTAAAGAGCCTGGGTACTCTTTTAGGTTGCCAGGGGCATGGCTTCTTCTTCCCACAGCCGGTGGCTAGCCACCCTATAATTCCATTAAGTTGACTGAGGACCTTCACCCTTACTAAATACTTCTTCATGCTTCTTTTACATTGGCCTGCTTTTATACCCTTTACAATCTAAATAAGGCTTCATGGCTTGTGAGTCTCTGCGTGTTTTATGCCTTAACATAGATTTTAAATGAAGCCACTCAGAGTCTCAAAGTGGGAAATGCATTTTACCTCAATGTCTCTGTTACCTGAACATTAATTCCTGTCATTTCATCAAGTAGGTTGTGTGTGTTTGGGGGAAGCATAATCAACTGATCAGGAGCTGTCTGATCAATATTCCCCCTTTATGTTTAGAGGTGGACTGAGACCTAGAGAAGTGAAATAATTTTTCCCAATATTGCACGACTAAGGAGTTACAGAACCAGGATTCAAACCCATGACTTCTTACTCTGTTGTATCCAGTATTCCTTTCATTACATCATTGCTCATTCTATTTATTTCCCATGCCTAGAATGTCCTCCCCTCCTTTGAGCCTTTAGAGCCCAATTTAAATGCCACCTCATCCAGGAAGCCAGCATGACAACGCCTGGGATTCCCAGGACATGATTATGGTCTGAGTTAGCAACAGATCCTGCTCGCCCACTGGCTTAGCCAGAAGGAGATCAGCTGTCAAACCATAGCATAACTGTGGCAATACTAAACCCACTGATGACGTGCTAAAGGAAGCTTGATTTACTGTCAAACTACTATCATAAAACAAGGGTCACTTCTTTATGAGGTTTCCTTATTACAAGAAAGACCTGCAACCTGAGATCCCAGTTTGACTAATCTCTTTGCAATTTCCTAGAGCTGACCTTGCAACTTCAAGATGGGCCAATAGCCCTGTTCTGTAAGTAACCACCCATATGGTGTGGATTGGATGCAAACAAAAGATCTCTTCAGATGGAAGGTTAGATTCTCATCACATGGAAAAAGCACGGGGTAGTTTTAAATCTCAAAATAATTATAATGTCCTATCCTTTGTTTATGAAGGCCTGCCAAATTTTAGAGCTAGAAGGGATTTTAGCAATTGGACTTGGAGAAAAGATTTTAGAGCTGGAAGAAATCCTATTGCCTACTGAATAAAATCCAAATTATTTCGGCTCGTTTTCAAGGCCCTCCATGATTTCATGATACTCTACCTTCTCAGGATTCTCTATTACTATCCCCTTCCATGTACTAAATACACTCCCATCTACTGAAGTACTGGTCATTCTCCAGGCACAATTCAAAAAACTTTTGTTAAAGGCCTACTAAGTGTAAGGCACTATGCCAGGTGGTCACAATACCAAGATAAAATGAAGAATGGCTCTTATCCTAAAGGACTTTACATGTTACTGGCAGGATATATGATATACACAAATGAGCTGGTGACAACCCAAATGGGTGTACACAAATGGGGAATGACAAGGGATAAGCAAAATGGTGCAGTGAGAGGTTGCATCTAAGCTTGCCTCTTTTCTCACCACCTTGAAAAAAGCAGAAAATGTGACAAAATTAATAAGAACAAGAAGCAGAGGAAAAAGGAAAGAAGTTCTTACAATATAATTCTTCAGAAAAACAAAGAGAAACAAAAATAGGACTGGTTACCAGTTCCTGTTTCTAGCCGTACCCAATATCCCCTGCTCATGCATTGCAATGTCCCATATTCATAGCCCCATGTGATTGAAGCGGCATCTGTCATTCCTTCTTAAGAGTCTCCTTTCAACAGTTATCCATCCTCCTCATCTCCTAGAGGGCAACTGTTCATTAATTCTATCAGCTCTAATGACCTCGACAGGCAAGTGAGTCTCTGTGAAATGAGGGAGGGGGCCTAGACCATCCAAGGGTCTAGAATAGAAAGAAAGGGGATTCTGGGAAGAAAGCAGAGTCTGAGGTTAGGCATAAGCCAAGCCCCAACTGGGCACCCCCAAATAGCGAGAAAACCAACAAATAAAGATAAACAATAACTAACAGAGAATCAAATAAGGGAACGCTTGTGGCAAGATGGCTGATTGTGAGATCCTGTCCAAGAATAACCACACTCCATCTCAAAGTAGCAAGAAATGAGCCAAATGAAGGAGATGAAAAATAACAAACAGCAAAGAAAGAATAGGAAATAATTCATTATAGGAAGAGCACTAGAGAATAAGTAGGAAAATCAGTCATCAAGAAACATATACAATCAATATAATGATCTATATTATATATATACTATATATATATATATATAATATAAATACTATGAAGAAAAGGAAATATACTCTAAAGTCCCTGATGAAAAGGAAAATACTTCAATAAATTCTGCATGACCCCCAGTACAATTGCAAGATGACAGAAGGGCTTAGAAGAACAATTTCTAAAAAATGAAAGAAATAAAAACGGCAATCATGGTGGAAATTAGAGCTCTGAGAGGAGTAATCAACGGGACAAACATGAGTAGATAAGCTACAACAAATAGCAAAGAACCACTGCAAAAGAGTAGATTTTCTGAAAAAGAGGGTGATGATTTTGAAACCCCCCAAAACAGAGGTAGAAGTAAATTTAGCAAAATCAAAGGCAAGCTTTGAAGAACATATGAAATCTTTCTATGTCAAAGAAATTGAATTAGAAGATTGTATATAAAGGGGTAATCTAAGGATTGCAGGACTTCCAGAAAAATATGATGAAAAAAAAAGTCTGGCTACCATAAATTGGAAAATCATACAAGAAAATTGCCCAGAGTATTGGAAACAGAAGGAAAACAGAAGGAAAACCCAAGTTTAACTGCCAAGAACCATCATGGTCAAACCTCCAAACTTCAGCATCGAACAACAAATATTGCAGGAAGCCAGAAGAAGTCCTTTATATCCCAAGGGAAATGGGTTGTTCAATACTAATTATCATTTATAAGGATTTGGAGGGAAATTGGAATATGACATTGTAAAGGAGATTGATCAGCACCCCCAAATAAAGTATCTTACTAAGATGAATTTACTTCAATTAAAAGATGCACTTTTGAAAGAAAGCAATTTAAAGCAGAATAGGGCATCTTACATGCATACTCAAACAAAAGAAACATAAGGAAAACAATCAAGTGATGTTATCAAGAAAACACTAATCAAAGAATTCAGGGCTAAAGCTTCCAGGGCTAGATAAGTTGTATTAAAAGTTGATGTCCTTTGAGTATCATTAAGCCTACCAAAAAAGGACATCTGTGGATAAGCTTCCAGGTGAAGCTAAAGAACCAGGAAAAGGGAAAGAGAAAGAACTGAATAAATATTTACTGGATTAAAGTCCATATTACCTCATTAATCAATTGAGTAGAGAAGCAGATCTTTCAGACAGAGTGAGGGGAGAGGAAAAAGAGTTGAAGAGGAGGGTGTGGGAATCTAAAGACATGATATTTTGGACTTGAGCAGAGAGGAGATTTCATACAGAAAGAATCATACCTTTTCACTTTCTCTGGAAAAAGATATTATTCTTGGGTCCCTCTCTCAAAAGATTGGGAGTCCAGGTTTTGGAGGATGTCTGGTGTGAAAAATAGGTGAATACAGAGGGATGCAAAGACTGTTTTTAAGATGGATAGGAAGTAAGTTGGACTAGGCCCTTTGATTAAGCCCAATATTAATATTATTTCTTTTGGAGTGAGATTTGACTGAAGAAGATCCATAAAAAGGGAGAGGGAGATTGAGAAGGGAGGTGCAGTGTTTGATCATTAATTGCACTAACAAACAGCTGGGCTAAATAGAAAGGTGAGGGAGGCTTCTGTTTTTTAGAAACTTCTCCTTGTATAAGAGTAATAGAAAAAGTAATAAAAGAACAACAACGCCAAGCCAATAGATTCGAGAGTATTTTACAAGGCAAAATTGATAAGAAAGAGAATGAATTAAATTGATGTTTCTTGGAAAGGAAAACTACCAATGAGAAATATATATCATGCTTGTATCTGGCCTGGGATAAGGAAGGTGGGAGAGAGACAGAGACAGAGAGAAATGGAGGAAAGAGGTAGAGTGAGGGGAATAAAAGAGAGAAAATTAGTTAAACAAAACAAACTGAAGGGACAAAGGGCCGATTTGAAAGAGGAGGGGAAAATTAACATAACAGAATTTAATGGCAAAAAGTAAAAGTTTAACAATTATAATCCTAAATGTGAATGGAAAAAATTCTCCAATAAAACATAAGAGAATGAAAAAAATGAGTAAGAAAGTAAATCCTAGCAATTTTCTACAAATAAAACCACATTTAAATCATAAAGATACATATCAAATGACAATGAAGGGCTAGAGCAAAATTTCATATGCTTCAGGTGATTCCAAAAAAGGAGGAACTGCAGTCATGATTTCAGAGAAGAAACAAAGGTTGAAAGTGTCAAGGGAGATAACAGGTACCATATATAATTAAATAATACTCTTATTAAATATGTATACATAAAATGCCATAGCATCTAAATTCTTAAATTCAAAGCTTACTGAATTACAAAAATCTTTCTTGGAATAGAGTAAATACAGGACTCCAATGATCCTCTAACAGAGCTAGATCAACTTAATAAAAGACAAATATAAGGAAAATGTAGGATTGCACATATTGAAAAACTTAGATTTGTAACTCCCTCAGTGATTTTTAAATGAGATAATTTTTTTTAACAAAATCACTCATATACTATCATAGAAAGCAGTCAAATAAATGTAAGCAGGTGGAAAAGTTAAGCATATATTTTATAAGCCATACATCATGGATTTCTAATTTTAATGGTATGGCAACTACACCTATATAGATCCTAACCCATATATAACTTTATGGAAAGTTTTAAATGTTTAACTTAAAGCCTAGAGAGAATGACTTTTCTGTGGTCACTTAGCTATTAAATGTCAAATGTGGGATTTTAACTCTGCTCTTTTCACCTCTGGGCCTGATACTCTCTCCAGTATACCATACTGCAATACACCACAGAATAATGGGATAAAATGGTAATTGATAAAGAAAACATACTCAGAAGATATTCGGTTTAGAATAGGGACTAATAGCCTCCTAAATAATGAGTACGTCAAACAATGAATCAAAGAAGCAATAAATAACTATTTTTAAAGAGAATTATGAAGATGAGACAACACACCAAAATTTATGAGACATAGCTAAAGCAGTACGCAGGAAAATTTATATCTTTGAAAATATATATTAGCAAAATAGAAAAGAGGATTAATGATTTGAGAATGCAATTTAAAAAATGAGAAAATCAAGAAATTAGAAACCCCCAAACAAGCAAGAAAGAAGAAATATTTAAAATGAGAGAATTCGATAAAATTAAAAATAAAGACTGGTTGGTTGATTGCTGTCCTTTGTCTTGAAGAGGACCAAAATGATATCACTAAGCTGGGGTCAAGGTTCAGTGTGTCTGACTGTGGCTGATCAAGACCAATGTGATCTTGGAAGGCTCTCCCACAGGTTGGCAGGAATAGTCAGTATCATCATTTGAGAGGGAGATGTCTCTAAATTTGCACATTTTATATTTCTTTTGAGCTACAGTAATTCTGCTCTGCTCATAGTGCACTGCTCCTTTGATGTGGGCATACCAGGCTGGATGGTCCTATGTCAGTGTCTCTCACGTCTACTTTTGATTCCAAAGTTGTTCAGAGAGAAGTTAAGAGTATCCTTGTATGGCTTTTTCTGACCTCCAAGTGAGGGCTTGCATTGTGTGAGTTCTCCATGAAGTAGTCTTTTATGAAAATTATGTTTGGCATTCGAACAATGTGGCCAGTACATCGGAATGGTGCTCTCTGTAATAGAATTTGAATGCTTGGCAGTTCAGCTCAAGAAAGGACCGCAGTTGGGGTGGCTAGGTGGCACAGTGAATAGAGCACCTGCCCTGGAGTCAGGAGGACCTGAGTTCAAATCCAGCCTCAGATACTTAACACTTACTAGCCATGTGACCTTGGGCAAATCACTTAACCTCAATTGCCCCGCCTTCCCCACTCCAAAAAAAAAAAAAAGCCCTCAGTGTCCAGTACCTTATCTTGACAGGTGATCCTCAAAATCTTCCTAAGATAATTCAAATGGAAGCAATTACATTTCCTGCCATGGTGCTGGTATACTATCCAGGTTTCATAGGCATACAACAATGAGGTCAGCACAGTGGCTCTCTAGATCTTCAGTTTGGTAGGCAGCCCAATATCTTTTTTCTCCCATACTTTCCTTTGGAGTCTCCTAAATAATTAACTACCTCTGGCAATGTGTGTGTTAAACTCATCATTTATGTGTACATCCCTGGAAAGTATACTGCCAAGGTAAATGAACTTATTCACAACTTCAGGATGCCTCCATTTGCTGTAACCAAAGGTTCCATGTATGGATCATGCAGTGCTGGCTGGTGGAGAGCCTTTGTTTTCTTGATGTTAATTGTTAGGTCAAATTTAGCACAGACAGAGAATCAATCCATACTCTGTTGCATCTCAACCTCAGAGGCTATATTCAGTGCATAATCATCTGCTAACCAAAAGCCATGCACCAACTCTCCCTCCACTTCAGTCTTGGCTTGTAGCCCTCTCAAGTTAAATAGTTTACCATCACATCAGTGTGGCAGCTGATGTTGATGCCATTTCCATCCTTTTGAAGGTGTTCAATAACATTGCTGAAAACCATCATGTTGAAAAGCACGAGAGGAAGCACACAGACCTGCTTCTCTCCATTGGTTACTGGGAAAATACAAGAGCATTGTCCTGTGCAATCATGCTGTTATTAAATTGACATACAACACTGATGAACTCTTCTAGGCAACTAAATTTTGCCATGATCTTCCACAAGTCATCATGACTGGCAGTATTAAAGGCCTTAGTCAGATCAATGGATATTGTGTAGAGAGACCTGTGTTCTGCTGCTGACATTTCTCCTGGAGTTGTTGGACAGCAAACACCACATCAAATGTTCCTTGGCCCTTCTGAAGCAACACTGACTTTCAGGTAGATGACTATGTTCTGAGTGAAAGATCAGCCTATTAAGAAAGACCCTGGCAAGATTCTTGCTGGCAATACCCCTCTCCCTCAAAACCCTTCTCCCTCTGCCTTTATTGTCACAGGACAACCTATTTCCTTTTCTTTTATAGAGATGCACATTGGAGGCATCTTTGAATTCCTGGGGAAATAACTTTCTCTTGCCATATAACCTGGAAGATTTTTTTCACCTTTTGTATAAGCAGTGGACCCCCTGCCTTGTAAATATCAGTTGGAATGGAATCAGTGCCAGGTGCTTTACTGCAAGAGAAGAGCCTAATGGCATTCAAAACCTCTTCTTCAATTGGAAGTTTAACTAAAGAGGATTGACTTTAACCTGATGTAGATGGTCAATGGCTTTGGTTGATGTATTGGTTGATGACAGTCTGTTGAGAAGACTATGGTCATGTTCAGTTCATCTCTTCAGAATCATGGTCTTCTCACCAATCAACGTGGCTCCTTCAGTGCTGAGTAGTTGAGATGCACCATAGATCCTTTGTCCCATAATTAGCCTTCAGGGCATCATACAAATGCTTTGGATTGTCATTATCAATGTAAGACTGAGACATAGACATAAAATAAAGACCAACTTTTAAAAGATTTGTTTTTAAATAGTATAGCACTTTATCACAAAGAAAAATGAAAAGAAAATTAAATCACCTCAATAAAAACAGATATGCTGTATTAGAATGAGAGAGTAAATAACAAGATTTATCAAAACAGTCTGTAAAAATAGTTGCATCAAGCAGCTCTAATAAAGATCTGATATCCAAAATACATAGAGAGTTATCCCCAAAATACGAAAATATAAGTTTAAGAGCCATTCCTTAATAGGCAAGTAGTCAGAAGACATGAACAGTTTTCATAAGAACAAACTCTCAATAACCAAAATTTTTAAATGTACCCAAAATCTTTAATAATGAAAGAAACCAAATAAAAAATTCCAAAGTATCCCTTAAAACCACTAGTATGGCAAGCTTAGACAAGATGGAAACAGTCAATGTTGGAGGGACTAGTGATTACTTTACACTATTGGTAGAGTTATAGACTGGTATTGCTACTCAGGAAAACAATTTGCAATTACTTAAGAAAAGTTGCTAAAATGTTCATGCTCAATGATCCTACTATTGTATATAAGTAGTATAGAGAGACCTTTGACAGAAACAAAAGTCCCAAACAAACTGTTGAAAGTAGCATGTTTTATAGTAGCCAAAAAATTTGAGACAAAGTAGGTGTCATTGACCAATCAGGGAATGACTGAACAACTTATATATTGTTTGGAATATTTATGTGCTATAAGGAATGATGGATATGAGAAATTTATGGTAACATGGGAAGATTTGCCTGAATTGATACAGAGCAAAGAAAGAACTGGGAGAATAATATACACAATAACAATGAGAGTATAAATGAAGACCACAGAATTCAGATCAAATGTTAATGATCAGTGTGGATACCAGAAGACTACTGGGATGCATTTTAATTTTCCTGCAGTAAAAGTTATGTACTAACCAATGAGAAATGGCACCTATTCTGCAGAGCACAGTTGCTGTATCAGATGCTTTTTAAAAAATGGTAGATTACTATGACAGGGCAGTGGGGGGGAGGATATTGGGATGTAATGATGATGTAAAGAAACCCCTAAATTTATCAGTGCAACTATAAGAAAATACAACTATAGTATAAGGAAAGCTGAGGATTGGGAGGGGAGTGGCCCTCAGGGATGAATTCACAGAAGAGATAGTACTTAAACTGATGCTAAAAGAAAGACAAGAAGTCTGAGAGGTAGAAATGACATGAGAGTATATTTAAGATATGCAGTTGGCTTGTGTGAATTCACAGAGGTTGAAGATATAATGTTGAGGTTGGGTACCTATAGTATACCTGTTTAGCTGGAATGTAGAGTTCATGAAGGCGAATGGTATAGAAATCACACTGGAAAGGTTAAGTGGGAGTCAGAGTGTGGAGGACTTTCAATGTCAAGCTAATGAGTTTGTGTCTTATAGGCAATGGGAACATTAAATGTTTTTCATCAGGGGAGTAATATGGTTAGATCTGAGCCTTAGGAAAATTATTTTGGCATCTGTGCTGAGGATGAATACAAAAGGAAAGACATGGGAAACAGGGAGACTAATTAAGAGACTGTTACAATAAAGTAATTGAGAGAGAATGAGGACTTGGATAGTGATTGTGTAAGTAGAGAGAAAGAGGTGGATGTTAGGCTTTCCCATCTTTATGTCTTACTTGAAGCATACCTGGAATATCTTCTTCCCACTCCTAATTTTATCTGTTCTCATGGATCATCATAAATTCCACCTTTTCATAAACATTTACTATGATCCTTCCTTCCTCAGCTATGAAATACTTTTTTGTCAATCTCTTGTGTGCTTATGTTAATAATAATACCTTACATTCATAAAGTGCTAATGTTTATAAAGCATTTTGCATCCATGATCTCATTTGATGTTCATAATAACCTTTTGAGGTAGGTGCTATTATTGCCCTCATTTTACTGATGAGGAAACTAAAACTTAGAGAGGTTAATTGACTTGCTGAGACTGACATAATCCATCCCCTATCTATGCTCCTCTCAAAATATCTTATTTTCTGTTATGGTTATTTGCTATATATCATAGCTTACTATTAAAATGGAAGTTCCCTGAGAGCAAGCACTATTTCTTATTTATGTTCCTGTCTCCTTGGTACCCTGTATGTAGCAGAGATTTATTGATGTGTATGCTTTATGATAATATTTATTGAATTAAACTTAAGTGAATCTTTTAGGACTTGAGGATGCTGGTAATTTAAAGTCTTTGAGGGCAGAAGAGTCCTCTTCTTCCATTTATCTGAGGTTTCAGTTTCATGGCAACCATTTTTGTTCCATCCTTCTAAGTTCAAAGATCATTTTCCTTAAAAAAAAAAAAGCAAAATAAATGTTGAGTAGTTCTATCTTCTCTTTGTCCTCCATCATTTTCATCCAATCCATCCTAAGCCTATTTCTTTGATATTCCTCTTGTTCCTAGAATAGCTTTTTTTTTTTACAAGCTCATTTTGTTGATCTTAGCATTCAATGCCAAACATACCTAACACTGAGCTTTAGTATTTCTGACAGTATCTGTACAGAACTATTCCTTTCTTTTGCATTCATTCTTAGGTGCCTACCATTTTTCCTATATATGTCTCTTTAAAAAAAGATCTGACCTGACAAATAAGCTTCTTGTGCATCCAGATCAGTTTCTTTAACTGGTTCTCCTCTTTTTTCTCATTGTAATTGTGTTCATGTCATCATTCGATAAATCAATAAATGTAAAAGTTTGTGTCATGAGAATTTCATCCTGGAAAATTCGTTATCTCTCTAGTGTTCCCCTGAAGAACTTCAGACTGGAATTCTACTTGTATTTTCTCTAAAATCTTTGAAATCTGCCCTTTTTCAGGTACAAATGATGTTATGACTGGATTTTCCCTCAACATCTTCACAGAAACATTGAAACTGAAGTCTATTAGTCACTGACCAAAGAGTACACAATTGGTGAATTGGGAATAAAACCTAGATTCAGGATATACTCTTTCCGTCATTTGTAAAATGAAGAGGTTGTAAGAGAGGTCCCTCTCAGCTCCATAATTTCAAAGCTCTTTCCAAAATGCCACCTACCTAAACAGAAACATGATGTGGGAAGCAGAAGGCAGGAGTTAGGGAGATATCTACAACAATGAGGTTGGGTTACTCTGGGTCTACTATTAGCTGTGGCAGATGGTTCAAGGCCTGATCCTTAGGTTAATGACACACTGGAAAATATGACACTAATAATGTTTAATGATCTTTGGTGCTGGCTACTGTCCTGTAAATAGAGAGTTGGTACAGCTGAAGTTAGTTATTAGATATGAAATACTTTTTGCCTAATAGTGGAGACAATTATTATTACTATAGTTCATATTTGTATATTTACATAAAATATAAATTATATTTATATAAAGTTATTTCTTTGAATAACTTTATATAAATTTATTTATGTTTTCTCTTTTGAAAGGTACATATTCGCTTTAACAAGATAATGACAAAAATGTGTAGTTTGCTTCTATGTTTGTAGTTTGTATGTATATAGTTTGCTTCTATGTTCCTTCTGAATTCTTTTTTTCCATGGACATTTTCAGATTTCATTTTTTTACATTGTTGTAATCAGTAAATATATTGTTTTGAATCTTCCTTTTTTTTAATCTGTATAACTTCATGTGTTTTCTCATATCTTATGTAATTCTTCATAGTTATAATTTATTATGGCAAAATAATATTCCACTATGTTCACATACTATAATCTATTTAGCCATTCCCCAATCATTGGACAAATGGGATATTTACCGTTTCTCTCTAACTCTTTTTTTGATATTTATTTTTAGTTTTCAACATTAATTTCCACAAGATTTTGAGTTCCAAATTTTCTCCTCATCTCTCCCCATACCACCACCCAAAGATGGCTACTATACTGATTACCTCTTCCCTTAGTCTACACTCTCTTCTATCCCCCACTATTCCTCCTTCCCCCTTACTTTCTTGTAGGGCAAGATAGGTTTCTATACCCCTTTGCCTCTATATCATATTTCCCAGTTGCATGTAAAATCAATTTTTTTGATATTTGTTTTTAAAACTTTGAGTTCCAGATGCTCTCCCTTATTCCCTCCTCATCCCCCACCCCCATTGAGAATGCAATTCAATATAGATTGTACATGTGTAGTTATGCAGAAAATTTCCATAGTAGTCATATTGTGAAAGACTAACTATATTTCCCTCCATCCTATCCTGCTCCCCCCATTTATTCTATTTTCTCCTTTGATTCTGTCCCTTTTCAAAAGTGTTTGCTTCTGACTACCTCCTCCCCCATTCTGCCCTTCCTTCTATCATCCCCCCTTATCCCCTTCCCCCCTACTTTCCTGTAGGGTAAGATACCCAATTGAATGTGTATGTTATTCTGTCCTTGAGCCAAATCCAATGACAGTAAGGTTGACTCATTCTCTTTCACTTCCCTGCTCTTCCCCTCCATTGCAACAGCTTTCTCTTACCTCTTTTATGTGAGATAATGTGCTCTATTCTATTTCTCCCTTACTCCTTCTCCCAATATATTTCTCTCTTACCTCTTAATTTTATTTTTTAGATATCATCCCTTCATATTCAACTTAACCTCTGCCCTCTGTCTAGGTATACATATAAACACATATACACACATCTATACATATATGTACATATATACACAGACACACATATATGTGCATGTATACATATATATATTCCCTTCAAATATCTTAATACTGAGAAAAGTCTCATGAATTACAAATATTGTCTTTCCATGTAGGAATGCAAACAGTTCAACTTTAATAAGTTCCTTATGACTACCTTTTCATGCTTCTCTTGATTCTTGTATTTGAAAGTCAAATTTTCTGCTCAGCTCTGGTCTTTTCATTAAGAATATTTGAAAGTCCTCTACTTGATTGAATATCCATTTCCCCCCCTGAAGGATTATGCTCAGTTTTGCTGGGTAGTTGATTCTTGGTTTCAATCTTAGCTTCTTTGACCTCTGAAATATCATATTCCAAACCCTTTGATCCCTTAATGTAGAATCTGCTAGATCTTGTGTTATCCTGATTGTGTTTCCACAATACTAGAATTATTTCTTCTTGAAGGCTTGTAATATGTTCTCCTTGACCTAGGAACTCTGGAATTTTCTTAGGAGGAAAACTTAGGAGTTTTCTTTTTGGGATCTTTTTCATGAGATAATCAGTGAATTCTTTTGATTTCTATTTTGCCCTCTGGTTCTAGAATTGCAGGACAGTTTTCCTTGATAATTTCTTGAAAGGTGATTTCTAGGCTCTTTTTTTGATCATGGCTTTCAGGTAGTTCAATAATTTTAAAATTAT
>NW_027186442.1:4758442-4841456 GCF_028583685.1 Petaurus breviceps papuanus | reverse complement strand
TATAATATCTTGATTTCTCATAAAGTCATTAGCTTCCATTTGCTCCATTCTAATTTTGAAGGAATTGTTTTCTTCAGTGAGATTTTTGTCCCTCCTTTTCCATTTGGCCAAATTGCTTTTTAAGGCATTCTTCTCTTCATTGGCTTTTTGGACCTCTTTTGCCATTTGAGTTAGTCTATTTTTTAAGTCTTCAGTATTTTTGGGGTCTCCTTTAGCAAGCTGTTGCCTCATTTTTTGAGGGAGGGAGGCAGAGCAATTGGGGTTAAGTGACTTGCCCAAGGTCACAGGGCTAGTAAGTGTTAAGTGTCTGAAGCTGGGTTTGAACTCCTCCTGACTCCAGGGCTGGTGCTCTCTTTGCTGCGCCACCTAACTGCCCCTGTTAACTCATTTTTCATGATTTTCTTGCATCACTCTCATTTCTCTTCCCAATTTTTCCTCTACTTACTTGATTTTCACAATCCTTTTTGAGCTCCTCCATGGCCTGTGACCAATTCATATTTTTCTTGGAGGTTTTTGATGGAGGAGTTTTGACTTTTTTTTGTTCTATGTTTTGATTTTCTTTGTCACCAAATAAAGATTCTATAGTCTGATTTCTTTTCCTTTGTTTGCTCATCTTGCCAGCCAATTGCTTGATTTTTGAGCTCTTTGCCATGGTAGAACTCTGCTTTTGGAGTGGAGAGTGCCATGTCATAAATTTCTGGGGTTTTGCACAACTGTTGACAGAGCTTCTTCTAGGTACCTGAGAAGGACTGCCTCTCCACAGCCTCAACAAGCTCTGGCACACTAGCACTCCTCACCCCAGGACTGCCACCCAAGACTGAGACCCAGATTCAAGCAGGGCAAGGCAAGAGAGTCCTGCCTCAGCACTAGCAATGAGATTTCTGGAATTGTTCTCTGATGAGCCGCTTGGTTCCCCCACCATCTGTGGGTATAGAGGTCCAGAAGTAGCCACTGCTGCTGGTGCTTCTGTTGCTACCTCAGAGACAGCCATCTCTGCCACCCTGAGGGCAGGGCTTGGATCTTACTCTTCTCTCACCCAGGTCCAACAGGGTTTCCCCACTGACCTTTTACTTTCTCTTTGGTGTTTGTGGGTTGAGAAGTCTGGAAACTGCTATGGCTTGCCAGTGATTCAGTCCCCTGAGGTCTACTCTGGCCTGGTCTCTTACTTAACCCCAATTCGTTTAAAAAAAAAATGTTGTCAAATGCTTTCAGTGAGAATGAGCTTGGCAACAAGGTCAGCTACTGCACTGATGGTAACTTCTTCAATTTGAAAAAGCTACAAGCCAAGACTAAAGTGGAGGGAGTGTTGGTGCATGATTTTCTGTTTGCAGATGATTGTGTACTCAATGTAGCCTCTGAAGCTGAGATGCAGCAAAGTATGGATCAATTCTCTGCTTCTTGTGCTAATTTTGGTCTAACAATGAACACCAAGAAAACAGAGGTGTGCCATCAGTCACCACCACCTATATGTGGAACCATCAGTGACAGCAAATGGAGTTTTGCATGCTGTGGATAAGTTCACTTACCTTGGTAGTGTCCTTTCCAGGGATGTACACATTGATAATGAGGCTGACACATGCATTGACAGAGCTAGCTCAGTGTTTGGGAGGCTCTGAAAGAAGGTATGGGAGAGAAGAGGTATTAGACTGTCTACCAAACTGAAGGTCTACAGAGCCATTGTGCTGCCCTCATTATTGTATGCCTGTGATACTTGGACAGTCTACCAGTGCCATGCCAGGAAATGGAATTGTTTCCATTTGAATTGTCTTAGGAAGACTCTGAAGATCACCGGGCAGGATAAGGTGCTGGACACTGAGGTCCTTACTCGATCTAAACTGCCAAGCATTCAAACTCTGCTTTAGAGAGCACAACTCCACTGGACTTGCCATGTTGTTCAAATGCAAAGTGTACACTTGCCAAAAAGAATGTTTTGTGGAGAACTCACACTGGGCAAGTGTTCACATGGTGGTCAGAAGAAGCGGTACAAGGACACTCTCAAGAACTTTGGAATTGATTGTGTGGGATGGGAGACACTGGCACAAGACCACTTAGCATGTGTTGCCCACATTAGAGAAGGTGCTGTGCTCCGTGAGCAAAGCAGAATTGAAGCATCTCAAAGGAAACACTGGATGCACAAATTTGGAGAATCCACCCCAAATGTTCACATGGACTATTTATGCCCAACCTGTGGTAGAGCATTCTGAGCATGTATTGGTCTGATCAACCACAGTTGGACACATTGAAACTTAACTTTAGCATAGTGAGGCCATTTTGGTCCTCTTCAAGAATGAAGGACAGCCAACCAACCAACCAAATAGTATAATATAGCTCTCTGTGTTTTTATCGTGAGGGCAGATCCTGAGTCTCATTTAAACTTCCTATCTGCTTTAATGTTCCATATAAAGCAGGTACTTAATACATAAATAACAGCTAGCATTTATATAGTGCTTCTCATGTGCTATCCTCTGTACAACCATGTGAAGTATGTACTATTATTATCCCCATTTTACAGATGAGGAAACTGATGTTGAAAGAAGTAAAAGTGACTTGCCTAGGGTCACACAGGCATTAAGGGGGAGAGTTCTGAACTTAGTTTTTCTTGATTTCAAGTCCCATTTGATGCAGTATTCTACCTGGTTCCCTTATTGTTTATATTTTGGTTGTTTGTGATTTCTGTAAGGTGTGGGTTGTAGTTCTCAGCTTAATGAAGTTCCAAACTTGGTAAAAGAAGAGTTATTTTCTCTATTCAAGAGATATAAATAAACAAATCCCCAAAGAGCTATCTATAAATATGGTTTAGTGGAAAGCCCCCTGGGTTCTGAATCAACTAATCAACAAATATTAAGGGCCTACTGTGTGCCAAGCACTATGGCAGCTCCTGGTGATACAGACAGGATAAATGAAACAATTCCTACTTGAACGGACATTGTAAAGGAGAAGACAATAAGGACATACGTAAGAATAGAGAATAAGTATAAAGAGAAAAAGTATAAATAAATAGAAAGTAGTTAAATACAAAGTAGTTGGAAGGGAGGGCATTAGCAGTTGAGAGGACTGGGAAAAGTTCAGTGCTGGAGCTGCGTCTTGAAGAGAGAGAGGGAATTTGTATGGTGAAGCAAAGAGGGACGGGTGCATTTCAGGAATGCATGACAGCCAGTATAAAGGCAGGGGAACAAGAGATGGGGTGTCCTGAAAGATGCACGGAGAGACCTGTTTGGCTAGATTGAAGAGGGCAGCAGGGGGTGCGGTGAGGGGAATGTATACTAAAAGATAGGAAAGAGAGGTCCAGTCCAGGTTGTAAAGGGCTTTAAAAGCTTAACAGAGGAGTTTATATTTGATTCTGTAGACAATAGGGAGCTATTAAAGTTTGTTGAGTAGGGGAGTGACATGGCAGGTTTTATTCTTCAGGAGAATAGCTTTGGGCATTTGTTTGGAGGATGGTTTACTGTGGGGAAAAATGAGGCATGGAATTTGGATTCTGGCTCCGCCACTTACTAGCTGTGTGGCCTTAGAAGGATCACTAATTACTCTTCTGAGCTTCGGGTTTCCTTATCTATAAAATGGAGATTAAACTATTAACATTGACTACCCCCCCCCACCCCCCAGGGCTGTTGTGAGGTTCAGCTGAGATCATACATATAAAGTGCTTCAGAGAAACTGGAAGGGATCCCTGAGGTTACCTAGTCCAGATGCTTCAATTCTCAAATGAAGAAACAGAGGGGAAGAGACTTGTCCCCAAATAGTCAATAGTAGTGCTGGAATTTGAACTCTGATCCTCTGACTCCAAATCAAATTCTTTATTACACTGCTGTGTCACTTTATTTTTATGCTTGTTTATGTTTAAATGTGATGACAGCCTCTCACTGCCCTTAGCCACTCTCTCCACTGTAAACATATCACACCCTGTGTGAATGTGTGTGAATGCATGAGTACGTGCATGTAGAGGCATGCTTTTTACACAAGGGATCTACACTCTCTCTGTCTCTTTCCCTTCCCTTTTCCCCCTCTTTCTTATTCCCACACTTTTCCTCTCTCCCCTCTTTTCTGTCTCTCTCCATCTCTCTGTCTCTGTCTGTCTGTCTGTCTCTCTCCTCCCACCACCCCCACCTTAAAGCTGTAGCCATTCGAATTGGCAGAAGGAGACCCTAGCACTGAGTCCCTTGGTCTCTTGGTCCGGCATCTAGCGCTTGCAGGCAGCTCCCTTTGAGCTGACCAGCATAACTTCAGTATTTTCTGTCTTGAAAAGTGCACCTTCCAAATGGAGAAGCTCATGTCAGACTGATGCCTTGGGAGGGAAAGGGTCATGGCTGAGCTGGCTGGCACAAGAGTCCTCTTCTCCTTGGAACCTATGCCAGGCTCTCACCCTGGCGAGAAAACTTCAGGCACTTTAAGAGTCAGTATTTCTCACAACTCTGGCAGAGAGGTCTGAAAACATGCATCCTAGCTAACATGTGAAAAATAGAAGTTTTTTTTTGTTTTCTGCAAGATGTGTTTAGGAAAAGTTGTGTGTTAGGGCTTACTTTTATTTATTTTTTTTTTTGGTGTGGGAGGAGAGGATTTATTCAGGAATAGAAAATTTAGCTCTTGGGCCCAGGTTGACTGCCTGACAATGAATCATAGATTCAAGAAGGGGCCTTAGAGATCAACAAGTGCAGGAATTCTTAATCTTTTTGCATGTCACAGACCCCTTCAGCAATTTAATGAAGCCTACACTCCCTGTCTCAGCATAATGTTTTTAAATAATTGAAGGAAATGCTCAATTTCAATAAGAAACTAGTGAAAAAAAAAGTCCTTTTTTTCCCCATCCAAATTCTCATAACTCCTGAAATCTAGACAAGTAATATAACAGCTGAGGACTGAGATCGAGCAAAGGAGAAGAGATTGGCCTAATATCCCCCTTGTAAGTAGTGGCAGAGCTGGGATGAGAACTCAGGTCTTTAGACTATAATAAAAATAGAATTTTAAAATATACAATATGTATTATAATTTATTGGTATGTAATTACAATAGTAGTATACAATAAAAAATTAGAATTTCTTAAGGAAGAATTTCTTAAGACTTTCTTTTGTAATTTTAGGTAGGTAGCATAAGTTCAAGTGTACAAATCTGTTTTACAGATGAGGAAATTGAACTCCCCGGATAGTGAGACATTAGTGCAGGGAAGAAAGGACTGGACATCAGGCCCAGGACCTATAAGCATGTACAGAGTTAGTGCATCAGCAACTCTCCATGGAGGAAAGGCTGGGGAACCTGCTTCTAGGCCAGTAATGATGACATATCATGGATGTGCTTTGGACAGATTTTAGAGCACGCTTAGACATTCCGTGACCGTTCCGGCCTGCTCACTACAAGGTGGACTGTGTCCTCTATGATTGGCTAAGGCAGGTGGTGAAAGCAGACCTGAGGATACCTCCAAAAGGCAGCCATTAAAAAAGGCCTTAACAGGCCTTGGCCCTTTCGTCTCTCTAACTAACGACTAACTTCTGCTCTTGGTTTGACTCCTTCCCTGGTGGTACCTGGTAATACTATAAAATATAATGCTATAAAGAAAGAAGTCTTGGCCGTTCTACTTCTGAGTCTGACATGTAGCACTGTGACTATGGACCTTGGTTCTTTTCCTGCCTCAGTATTTGTGCCTTTATTTTAGGTGAAAGAGTTAATTTGGAGGCTGTGACCTTGGGAGTTTTGAAAGGCCAAAAGAGAATCTGGGCATCAGAACTAGTAAGGACCTTAGAGAGGCTAACCCTCTAATTTTAAAAATGAAGAAATTGAGACCCAAGGAGGATTCATGACAAATGAAGGTCACAGAGCCAGTAAATGGTGGAAGCAGTACTTGAATACAGGTTTTCTAACATTAAACCTAAAACTTTTTCCTCAGGACAATGCGGGTTCTTTTTGCTGGGAAATGTGAACACAAGGGTTAACCTTACATGATGGAAATAGCCCTGCCCTTGTAATGAAAAGAACTGAATCTGATTTCTGTCTTTACTACTAGCTGGGCAACTCACTTATCTCTACCACCACCCTGAGCCTCAGTTTTCCCTTTCTGTAACCTTTTTTTTTTTTAAGCAATCGGGGTTAAGTAACTTGCTCAAGGTTACACAGCCAGTTATTTCTGGGTGTGGTCTGAATATCTGAGCCCAGATTTGATCCCCAGGTCATTCCGACATTGGAGCCTCTTTACTTGCTGAGCCACCTGGCCGCCCCTAAACTTTTTACTTCAATACTTTAAAGATCTATGATTTTATTGGTATGGGTTCCTCCTTCAACTGATGTAACTTTGGAACATACTACATCTTATTAATGAGGAGCTTAATGAGTTGCTGTGACCAATGGGGATTAAAAAAAAGTTAACAGTAAATCTTGTAGATCCTCTAAGGGTTTAGCTAGGATAGTCCTGAGACAGGACCCACAGTCTGTTTGATGGGGGACGGGATCCCAATAGGTTCAGCAGGAATTCTGATCTTATCTAACACAAGAAAACCTGCAATATCGTCTGGAAAGAATTCAAGGTCTCAGGCTTAACTGGAGTGAGAGTTGTAGAAGTTTATTGTTACACTTCCAAGAGAAGTGGGCAAGAGTCCTTTAGGGGACCTGCAAGTGAGAGGGGTACATGCTTTTACTTTTAAAGGGTAGGGCTGCCATTGACCAGACGGGAGGGGCCTCAGTGCATAGACAAAGGTCAGAGCTGACCAAGAGGAGCATGTGAATAGATAATTTAGGTTAAGATTTGGGCCAGGCCAGAGGAGACAAAAGGCAAGGATAAAGGAGGGTGTGGGCCAGGCCCAGAAGAAATGAAGAGATTAAGTAAGAACAAAGGGGTCACAGGGTGTTGCCTAGGTGGAGTGTGGGATAGGGAAAAGGGGCAGAGCTCAAGGGTGGGAAAGGACAAATTGCAGTTACAAAGTCACAAACTGGTTTTACAAGTTGGTTTCACAAATTGACCTAGACCCCAGGTACCCCATCATGTTGCTGAGTCTGTCCTCAATGCTCTTGTAGCCTGAGAGGACCTACCAGAGTTGTGGTCTACTGGGACAGCCTTCAAAGACTCATCATCATATTCATGGCCTAAGGAAACATCAGAGGAATAAAAACTTCTGGTAAGACTGCATTTAGGCTCAGGTAGGTGGTGCAGTGGATAGAGTGTTATGCCTTAAGTCAAGAAGACCTAAATTCAAATCTAGCTTCCTGGATTTTCTAGCTGTGTGACTCTAGGCAAGTCATTTAACCTTTGCCTGACGCAGTTTCCTCATCTCTAAAATGAGGATAATAATAGCACCTGCCTCCCAGGGTTGTCGTGAAGATCAAATGAGACAACTGTGAAGTCCTGAATAGAAGGCTTGGCACATAGTAAGTGCTATATAAATGTTTGCCATCATTATTATTATGCGTTATCATTGTGATCTAGAGTAACTCTGCTCTATTCTGGGGAACAATTAAAAGTGCATCTAGAGATAAATGTCCGAATTGTGAGAGCACTGGAGGTCATGTATTGTTAAGCATTGAAGGATGGAATTAGACACATTTAGCCTGGAGAACAGAAGACTTGGGTGGGTGGGAAAGAGGTATAGCTATCTTCAGCTATTTGAGAGGTTGTCACATGGAATCAAACGATCATTCAAATATCTATTTTGTTGTTGCTGTCGTGGTTCAGTTCTGTCCAACTCTTCATGATCCCATAGACTATCACATGCCAGGCTTTTCTGTCTTCCACTATTTCCTATCCATGTTTCCACTGTTCCTATCCATGGGGTTTTCTTGGCAGAGAGACTGGAGTGGTTTGTCACTTCCATTTCCAGTGAATCACCTTTTGTCAGAGCTCCCCAGTATGACCTGTCCGTCTCAGGTAAACCTGCACAGCGTAGCTCCGGTTTCATAGAGCTATACAAGCCCCTCCACCAAGACAAGGCAGTGATCCAGGAAGGGCAAATATCTGTTAAATATCTACAATTTAGCAAGGCACTGTCCTTGGCCCTGGGGAGAAGGGACCATAACAAAGACAAGACAAGACAAGACAAAACAAAACAAAAAAGCTAGTCCTACCTTTAAGGGGTTTGTATTCTAAGAAGGGGGATAAACAGGTTTATAAAAAAAAAAAGGTAAACAGACACAGGACAGTTTGTGGTGGGGAAAGGGGTAGGCTGGCCATGGAGGAAGGGGGAGAGAAAGATAAGTAGAGGCTGTAGGGAGGCAGACATTGATTCCAAGTAAGGACAAAAGGAAAACAGCCTTCTACAGTGTCCCAAAGCAGAACATCATGGGGGGGAGGAGGGATGGTGGGAAGCTGGAGGACCCCATATCAGGCATGGTGTATCAGGGACCCTGTGTAGGTATAAGTTAGAGCCTCTGGCCTCTGCAATTCCTGACATCTCTGAGATCACAGGATTCTGTGATTCCTTTGTAAAATGGGGAAAATAGATCTTGCTCTCCCTCTTTCACAGGGATGTGGTAAGCAAAGAGCTTTGGAACCTAGAAAAGCTTGGTTTAAAAAAGAAGCTGTTCTTAGTGATATCGGTATCTGTCTGTGGATGTAACTTCCTAGAATACTCACTACAAGCTGATTAAAAAAAAAAAAACAGTACTAAACAAAACCAAAATTCTCTCCAGGAAATAAAAGTTTAAAATCCAGAGGCTAATGGCTCCTCTTATTATGGCTGAAAGGGTTAAACAAAAAAAAAAATGGGGGGTGAGGAAGGGGAGGGAGGAAGCCAGTTAAACTTGTTTTTTTCCCCCCAAGCTGCCTAAGTTTACAGTCTGCAATGCAGTGCTTAGAGACAGCCATGAAAAGAAATGAGAGTCGCCCCCCTGACAAAAGACTGAGGCCCTGGTATCTCTTTTGTTTTCACCCAAGTCTGTGGCCACTGACATTACTCCTTTACGCCATGGGTGGATAATAAGCCCCCTTCTCAGGAATAGAAATGCTCTTATACATTTTAATGTGACCTTAGACAGTGCTTTTCAGAAATCACAGGCACATCTGACTACACTTGAGGTTGAATTGAGCTAATGGCATTCACCTCATCTTTAGATGCAAAATTGGAAGATAAAAAGACCTTGATGTGAAAAGGAAAGTGTGTTTGGGGGGGGGGGAGAGCACATGAGGGGAGGGAGGGAGGATGGGGGGAGGGAAGCAGATTAGAGATACTGCTTAAAAATCTTATGATTGCTCGCTGATAACGAAATGTCTCCTCTTTCTAAAAATCCCTATGGGCTTGCGAGATGTCCTTATGCTTTTATTTTTAATGATAGAATCTTTTTATTCTTGGGCCAAAGAAATTTCAATGTTGCTGCATATGTGGCCAGGAGATACGTTGACCTTTAGCAAATCTTATTTTTAAAATCAGATGGAACAGTTATTGCAATATTCCAGCCCTGTAAGATTAAAAAAAAAAAGAGCTTTCTTCCCCTGTAATCAGACGTGGATTAAATTTATTAAAAGTGCAGTATCTCCTTTTAAATGACACTCGCCAGTCTTTCTGAATTATAATAAGCTAGCTAGAGACATGGTAGCCTTCTGATTTCTTCTCAAGACTTTCAAGCAGAGAGATTCTAAAATCAGTGAAAACTTTATTTTCCCTTTAGCAACAACTGTATTATAGTATTTAGACTCTGAAGAGACATTAGAGATCATTTAGACCAACTCTTATCATTTTATAGAGGAGAAAACTGGGACTTGTCAGGGGAAGAGACTTGCTCAGAGATTTGAACCCAGGTCCTCTCACCACAAATCCAGTGTTCTTTCCACAATAACATGCGGATCCTAGTAAATTCCTAAGGCAATTATTATAGCCTTTGGAGGTAGAAGTAACATTAGAAATAATCTAGTTCTACTCCCTCCTTGCATAAATGAGGAGAGTAAGGCCCAGGTATCTGAAGTGATTTCTCCAAATTCACATGTGGAATAAAATAGCAGGGGCAGAATTTGAATCCAGGTGATCTGACTCCAAAAGCAATATTCTTTCCACTATTCTATGCAGAAAAGTACAGCTGGGATAGAGTTTGGGCAATGTAGATAAAAGGAGGCCTGGGAAAGAAATTATATAGTCTACAGGGAAAAAGAATGTGAAAACCTACATTTGAGTTCTAGCTTACTAGCTATGTGACTTTGGGCAGATCACTTAGTTTCCCTCTCTAAACCTCAGTTTCCCTCTCAGTAAAATGAGCCCTAAGGTCTTTTCCAACTCGAATATTCTCTGAATGGTGCATTTCTGTTCATAAAATGCTTTTAAGACCACCCAGAAAATTAATGCTTTCATCAGCTAGAATCAGTCACCTTTAAGATGTTGGGCGCCAGGCAGGCTAAATTCATCCTGCTGCACACCTGGTGTGGACAAAGGAGGAGGCCCATAGGGCAGGAACGGAAAAGAATGAGGCATCCAGTCCAACTTGTATCTCAGCAGGAATCCCTCTACAACATTTCTAACAGCTTGAAAACCTCTAGTGCAGATTAACAGGGGCACAGGAAATACTGACTGGTAGGTAAGAAGAAGGTACAGGGTTTTAATATTTTTAAAAATAAAATTTATCATTATCTTTTGTTTTTTACATCACCTACATTTTCCAATGTAGCCCTCGCCTCTCCCAGAGTTATTTCCTGTAACAAAGAATAAAAAAGAAGGAAAAAGACCCCAGCTCAGCAAAATCAAAGAACACATCAAAAAAGGCTAAGGTTAAGTGCACTGTTCCAAACCCATAGTGGTTCACTTTTGCAAAGAAATAGAGATGCCTTTTCTCATCTCTTCTTTGGGACCAAGCTTAAGGACCTTAGTCTTTTAATGCATATTTGTGATCAGGATTAAATAAACTACAATGTCAGGGAAAGCTATTAATATTGATTATAAATTTAAATATTTAAATTTAAATATATTTACATTATATTTAAATAACGATTATATTAATAGATACAAGAGAACTAACAAAGTGAGAAGAGAAAAACTAAATCTATGTTTCAACTGTAAAGTTCAATTCAGTAATCATAGATTAAGCACCTACTATGTACAGAGCACTGTGATAGGTGGTAGGAGAGATATAAAGTTTAGACGACAGGTCCCTGTAATACTAATTACTGTCATTTATTTGAACTACCTACCATTTATGCCTAATTACCATGCAGCACAGTAACAATTATGTATATCATTAAATAGGTGTCAGATTAAGAAAAAAAAAAGACTTTCAGTAATAGGAACTTCCTACCTCCTGAGGCAACCCATTCTATCTTGGGACCGTTAGCAATTTTTTCTTTAAATTGAACTGAAATCTGTCTCTCTGTAATGGTACCTAGATGAATCGTTACACCAGATATTTCTTGTATGACAGACCCCACTTTGATCTTCCTGGAGAAGAATTCTTACATAAAGGGAAAAGGTGAGGTACCAAGGTGCTGTGGTAAGGCTGTGTAATTTATTTATTTTTTACGTACTATTTAATTTTTAAATTTAATTTTAGCTTAAATTAAAAAAATTAAAATTTCAAAAATTATTTAAATATTATTTTCCTTTTTTGAATGACTATCCCTCTTCCACTACCCCTACACACAATAGAACCCTTCTTTGCAACAGATATCTATGGTCAAGGAGAAATCAATATGTTGGCCACGTTTGAAAATAAATTTCTCATTCTGCACCTATTTTCCATTATTTCTCTGCTGAAAGGTAAGAGACATGCTTCCCCCATTAAATCCTTTGAAATCATGATTGTTTCCATTGTTGATTAGTTGCGAAGGCTTTCAGTGTTTTCCTTTATGTTCTTGTCACCATTGTGCTTATTCTTTTCTTGGTTTTGTGTTGATTCATGTAAGTCAATCCAAGTTTCTCTGAATTCTTCATCTTTTATTTCATAGGATACAATAAAATGCCATTGCATTTCTGTGTCATAATTTGTTTAACTAGTAGCCAATTTATAGCCAACTAACTTTCACCAGACACATTTTAAAGGTAGGATTTTCTGGAATCTATCAAGCTCAGTAAATCAGGTCATCTACAGGGAGGATTTGCCATGATACTCTTTCCCTAGAAAGATGTATTTCTTTCTTAGTTTGGAATTCATGTTTTCAATTCATTTAGTCTTTGGAATTTATTGAGTACTTGCTATATATATACATTACAATTAGAAATGTTTCAGTGTATCAGTCAATAAATATTTATTAAACTCCTATTATGTTCCAGGCATTGTGCTGAGTTCTAAGGCTTCAAAGAAAGGTAAAAGACAGTCCCTTACTCTTAAGGAACTCACAGTCTCATGAAGGATATGACATGCAAATAACTATGCATAAATATGCTAGGATCAGGATGAATTTGAAGCAATCACCAGAGGAAAGGCACTACTAGCATTAAGGGGGATCAGAAAAGGTTTCTTGAGATTTTAGCTGGAACAAAAAGGCTGCCTAGGAAGCCAAGAGGTGGAGATAAGGGGGGAGAACCTTAAAGGCATGGAGGACAGCCAGTGAAAATGCCCAGAGTCTAGGGATAGCTACTCTTGTTCAAGGAACAAGAAGACCAGTGTCCTTGAATCAAAGAAGTGGGAGTGGAAAGTGTAAGAACACTGGAAAGTTGCAAATGGAAGATACATTAGGAAGGGTTTTGTGGTTCACTGAAATTGATTTGGTACTAGAAGACAGGTTCAAATCCCAGCTTTATTACTTACTACAGTTATCCCTTCTGCATCATGATTTTCCCCATGGTGGTTGTGCTATATGTTAGGTTGGCATAAGAAATGAAATGGGAATTTTTTGAGAGTTTTGCGAAAGTCACAGATGACACGAGAAGGCCAGCAGATGATTCAGAGTCTATGACCAAATACTTAACCCAAATTTTACAATAAGGTACTGTAAGCACCCCATATAAGAAAAAGAAAAAATTCAGACTTCTTCTTGGGTAGGGAGGGCCAAAAATTTTATGTGGATTTTCCAGATTGTGGGGTAACAGCACCCTTAACCTCCCTGGTATGGAAGGGATAACTGAAGTTATGTAATAAAAGCATCTAGGTGGTACAATGAATAGAGTGCTGGGCTTGGAATGATCAGATTTCAAATTCAACCTCAGACATGCCTTAGCTGTATCACCTTGGGCAAGTTACTTGACCTCTGTTTGCCTCAGTTTCCTTAACTGTAAAGTGGAAAAAATAATAGCACCTACCTCATAGGGTTGTTATGAGGATCAAATGAGATATTTGTAAAGTTCTTAGAACAGTGTCTGCTATGTAGTATGCATTTAATATGCTTGCTTCCCTCTCCCCGTTCCTTCTCTAGCCATGTGACCTTGGACAAGTCATTTCTCCCTTTCTAGGTATTAGTTTCCTATATTGTCTATATGAGTGGTTGTCTATCATATGCAAATGTATGGATTTGAGCTAGATAACCTCTTATGGTACTTTCCTGCTCTAAATCCTATGGTTCTATGGTTGTCCTCTCAGGCCTCCTTGCCTACCCACACCCTATCCATCCCTAAGAGTCTACTAAAAATTCTCTTTGAAGCTTTTCCCAGCAACTCTGGTCTAGGGTGATTTTTTTTGGGGGGAGGGCAGTTGGGATTAAGTGACTTGCCCAAGGCCACATGGCTAATTTTTGTGTTAAATGTCCGAGGCTGGATTTGAACTTGGGTCCTCCTGACTCCAGGGCCGGTGCTCTATTCACTGTGCCACCTAGCCATCCCGGTGATTTCTAACTTTACTGATTTCTAATGGCACTTATTTGTCTATACCCCTCGGCTTGGTACTGTGTCATGTCATTAATCACTAGTACTCTTTGTATGTGTACTTTTGTATTTGCACATATGATAATATATCTTTCAGATGTTTGCATATAGAATCAACCATTGAACTTCAGAGCTAGAAGAGGCCTTAAAATCATAGAACCCTATGTTAGAACAGCTAGGTCTTAGAATTCTAGATCTCCAAAATGTTATAAGTTAGAAGGTAGCTTTAGAATCATAAACATAGACTACCATAGTCGTTAGGGACCTTACAAATCCTAGAATAAAATGTTGAAACTAGAATGGACTTCAGAAATTATATAGTCCAATGTTCTTTTTACAGACAACAAAAGTAAAGGCAAGGGGTTAATGATTTGATCAAGACTGCATGAAAAGGTTGGATTGAAATATATATTTTATGTAATGAGGGAGTAGCTGACAAAAGTCCAGACTTCAGAAAATTCTCAGATTTGTTCCTTCTGGTGGATTATATAGAGCAGATATTTCCTGCTTACTTCTAATCTAACATATGGAACATTGGGGAGCCTGTTTCAAGCCATGTGTGACTGATGGGCTAGAGCTGGGTGATGATGAAAAGTGCTCTAACTGGCTACAGAGTGGGAAGAAATGATGACTCAGGAGGTGCTGAGCCAGGCTTGAGTTCACATACAGAAGGGACTTCTGGCCCATGTCTCCCTCTTTTTCCTTCCCTGTGGTTAGTAAGGCAAGAAGTTCTTGTAAGTCTCTAAGAGGGGGAGGGGCAACAAGTTCTGTCTGTGAACACATAATTCTTCTGTTTTTCTTGTGTTTGTTCTTCCGTCAAATCAGATAGGTGCATTTTGGGAGAAAGAATGGATCAAGTTTTGATGTGAATTTTGAAGAATCAGAGGAAGTACTTGTAGATGGATGTGAAAAGCTAGTCATCTCAGTATAGCAGCAGCTCCAGGGATTGTAACTTGTGGTGATGGAGAGAAGTGCTGGTTATGGACTCTAGAAAGAGACTGATTTTCAGAAGTCAAACCTAAGAGAAACTTCATAAGGACTCCACAGAAGGAGCAAAGGTCTCATAAAGAGAGGTCTTGAGGTATACTTTGGCCCCAGATATTGTCTATATGAGTGGTTGTCTACCTTTTTACTTTTAAGATTGTACCCACTTTTTCTTTTTTTTTTTTTTCAAAGCAATTGGGGTTAAGTAACTTGCTCAAGATTACATGGCCAGTTATTTTGTGTGGGTGTTAAGTATCTGAGGCCGGAATAGATCCAGGTCTCCTGACTCCAGGGCTGGCGCTCTTACTCACTGAGCCACCTGGCCTCACCAGCCCACTTTTTCTATGGAACTTGTGTCTAAATATGGGAGAATTATTTTTTGTAATGATGGTTGTTGTTATCTTTTCTCATTAATCCCTTCTCTAAAAACTAATAGATTTCTACTGATAGATAATGGTGAACATACTGGATGGGGGCTCATGAATAACAGTACTAGAAACTCTAGCATACTGGAGTTTACCTAGTATTACCCATCAGTGCTACCCGTAGAACTCTGATAAGAGAAATGATTAGCTTTCTTCTGGGAACCCAACTTGTCATTGCAGAGGAAGTTGCTTCAGGGTGGTGGTGAGAGGTGGGGGCAAGGCATTGCTAGATGTATATAAATATATCTACTCATATGCAAAGCCTTCATTACTGAAGTTATCTCTACTTCTTAAATCTGATGGCAATTACCCGATAATTAATTATGTGATATCCTGTGACCTTTTTTTCTATTATAATCTAGCATTATTTTAATCTCTTGTTAACTTTTCATGTGTTCATATTTTCTTTTTCTTTTCAAAATTATTTTAATAGCCCTGACGTCAGAGAATATGTCTTATGCTTCCAAATTCTTTTTGGCTCCTAGCATAGTGATCATTACTTAACATTGGCAAGTCATTTTCTCTGAGCCTCAGTTTCCTAGTCCACAAAATGGAGACAAATACATTTTCACTCCCTGCCTCATAGGGTTTTTTGAGCAAAGTGCTTTATTAATATTAAAATGCTATGCAAATATGAGTTTTTTAGCAAAAGCTTTTAATAATGATTTTTAAGATATCATAGGTAGAAGATTGGATTGGGAAGATGCAGAATCATAGCTAGGATTTCTTTCACTTCAGATAAAACCAAATGAGCAGGGCTAAACTAAGGGGCGGGGATTTTAGCACAAAGGACAAGCTGATAATGACTGCAATTAGGACAGAAGACAAGGTAGCATATCTCCTAGAGAATCTGTCCATCACTGCCCATCCCAGGAGAAGGTTTTGGGGGAAGAGGTGGAGTCTGGGAGAGAAGAGTCATGGTGTCTGGACTTTAGCATTGGTAGTCACTCTTCATGTAGTGTGGGGTGGTGGAGGAGTAAAGTAGCAGATGGTGGTGAGAAAGGAGGAGAAAATCCCTTAAGCAAGATGTTGGCACCTTGGTGGCAAAGCCCTATTTGCTACTTATAGTTCTAGAGAGCTAGGTCTGAGTTCAGAAAAAAAGGAATGGGACATGTCAGTTTTGAGATAGATGCCCTTTGGACATCTAATTGGTAACATCTAGTAGGGAGTTGATGATATGGTACCAGAATTAAGGTGGACATATAGATATGAGAGTCATTAGCATAGATACAATAATTAAACTCATGTGATCTTAAGGAGTCACCAAATGAAGGAAATGGAGAGAGAAAAGAGAAGAGGGCCCAGGAGAATCTTGGGGTATACCTATATTTAGGAGGGACAATAAGGATGAAGATCTCATAAATGAACCTGAAGAGTAGTCACACAGATGGGGGAACTAAAAGAGAACAGTATCATGGAAATTCAGAGAGGAGAGAAAAAATTAGGATTGAGAAAAGGCTATCAGATTTTATAATGAAGGGATGAGTGGTAACTTTGGAAAGGGCAATTTTAATCAAGTCAGGAGGCTGTAAGCCAGATTGTGGAGGCTTTGGAAGAAAGTGGGAGAATAAATTCCTTTTTCCTTTTCTTTTTTTTTTTTTTTTTGGGAGAAGATTTCCTTTGTTTATAGGCTAAAATACAAAATTCTGGCATTTGAAGTCCCTTACAAGTCAGCTCCAAATTACTTTTCCAGACTTATTGTTAGTTTTTTTTTTTTTTGCTTTTTGGAGGGGGGAAAGGAGAGAAATTGGGGTTAAGTGACTTGCCCAAGGTCACACGGCTAGTAAATGTTAAGTGTCTGAGGTCAGATTTGAACTCAGGTTCTCCTAATTCCAGCCCGTGCTCTATTCACCGAGCCACCTAGCCACCTCTACTTGTTAAGTTCTTACTTCCAGCCTACTTCCTCACTTCAAACTTTATGTTAAGGCTGGGCTCTACATATTTCTGAAGGGAATGTTTAGCTGATCTTGCTGCTGCTTTCTTGGGTCACTGAATGTTGTTTTATTCTAGGATCTCAGGGATAGCTCAGACTGAGGACATGAAAGCTTTCAGTTCTCTCAAAGTTGTCTAATCCAAGGCAAATTCTGACATCTGTCTTCCTGGTCTGCAGTTTTCCAAATTGGGTTTGGGTCTGAGTAATATGCCTGTGGGCTTGCTCTCGTTGGAGTTGCAGTAGACTACTTATGGAGTCAAGCACTATCAGACAGCTGGAAAACTCTGCTGGTTTACAATGAATGAACTGCAAGATTCCATTTAATCTGGGATTCCTGACCTGGTTATTCAATTCCAGGTTTCACACTAAGCTAGAACTAAGACCCCATTCAGCTTCTGAGAGTCCCAGAGCTCCTGCTTTCTTCTGAAATTGTTCCTTGCTTAGTATACAGCCTAGGGCACATGGTCACTCCTCAAAGCCATCCCTGGGTACAGACACTCTCCCCAGTCCACTATGGATAAATGTGGGTAAATGACTCAGAACTGGTGAGTAGCATCTGTTTGGTTGCCAGTTGGCCACTGTTCTGTAGCCTGTACAAGTGTAGGCCCTTGTGTACTGGATTTGGGACCTCTTCTTGTCCCTGTGAATACTTCCTTGGGGCCATTCCTAGTTAGACCCTGTCCCTACTATCTGCAGACCTCTGTCTGCAACCTGAGTGCCAACCTGATTTGGAAAAATTACTCAATGTTATTTTATTTTCTTAGATTTCCCAATAAGGACTCAGTCTGTTATATTTTCTAGATCCACTTAGAGGAGTTGTGTAGTCGGCCTCAATTGGACTTTTGTCTTGCTTCTTTGCCCCTTGGCCCTGCCCCTCCTTTTCAGACTTCATGAGTGATATCTGCCTTGACACTTTCTATATTTCCTAAAATTGGACGGCTCCTCCTTGTTCAGTCTCATTCTACAATTGCTCACCTCCGTATCTTTGCATACACTGAGCACTTTTGCTCCTTTGTCCTTGTTCTTCTTTGTGTCCATTTACGGCCATCCTGGAAGGTCAAGGCTCAGCTCAGGTGTCATATCATTCTCAATTATTTTTTCTTGGTCACTTTTGAATCTCTCAGACCCACACTGTATGACCTCTCCTGTACATTGAACAGTTTTCTAGCTAGCTTTGTGTTGTGTATATCTCTTCTACTCTATCAGAATGTAAAATCCTTGAAGGTTTCTGTTCAGTCATTTTCAGTTGTGTTCAGCTCTTCATGTCCCTATTTAGGGTTTTCTTGCAAGGATACTGGAGTGGTTTTCCATTTCCTTCTCTAGCTCATTTTAAAGATGAGGAAACTGAGGAAAGCAAGGTTAAGTGACATGCTCAGGGTCACACAGCTATCAATTGTCTGGTGCCAGATTTGGACTTTTAGGAAGTCTTCCTGACTCCACGCCTGGCATTCTATCCACGTTGCCACCTAGCTGCCCTTTCCTTGAAGGTATATACAACATGAGTTTTAAAATCTTCACATCTTTCCCTGTGTCTGGCACAGGATCTTGTACAAAGTACATATTCAACAAATGCTTTTACAATTGACTTGCTTTTAGCTCAGTTTAATACTATGAAAAGAAATTCCACAAATATTGTGTCAGCAAGGTTCAAGATCTTTGTGTTGATTACCGGAAGAGGCATAAAGGCAAAAACAATTTGTCCTCAGGAAGCTTATAATTGTGTGTGTATGTGTGTGTGTGTGTGTGTGCATGTGTGTAATAGGAAATAGGCCTTTTCATAAATAGCTGTAATATAAAATGGAATGTGATTTTGCCATGAGACAGGAGAAGAACAGTGTCATGTTTCTGAGAAGGAAGAGATGACTTTTAGGTAAAGGGATCATAGGATCTTTATAGAAAAGAGAGCATTTGAACTTGACCTAGAATTATGGGAGGGTATTCAATACATCAGAGGACTTCTTCCACACATCAGGAACACATCATGCAGAAGGATGGAAGTAGGAAAACACACTTCATGTTTGAGTTATAGAAAGTAGGACAGCTTGGCTGGAGGGCAACATCTATGAAGGGGATGAGTGGAAGATAAGACTGGAAAAGTAGGCTGGAGCCAGATTGTTGAAGCCCTTGAAAGACAGGCTAAGCCAGTCAGTGGTCAATGAGCATGGGAGGGATTTAGGTTGTCTTGGCAAAGGACCAGATTCGGAGTATGTGCTGGCCCTGCAAATCACTACTCGATGTCAAGGATGTCACAGAAGGGCTAACCCAGGTTTGGGTTAGGCTTAGATGACTTCTGAGGTCCCTTTCAACTCTGAAATTTTGTGACCTCTCAGAAGCCTCAATTTCACTATCCATTAAATGAGGGAATGGTCCAATCCCTAACTTTCTAGCTCAATATTCAGAGCTGGGTTTTATTTCTTCTTTTATGGTACTTAGCTCACTGCTTCAGATAGTCTGTGGTTTAGTATCTGTGTTTCAGTGATTTTTGGCATTGCTAGAATTGAGTTTTGCACAATTGTAATCTGGTCAGCTGATAAGCCTGGATGTGTGGTTTCCTCAGGGAGGCACTGATCTCCCACTTCTGGTCAGTGTCTCTCTGGCAGGAACCCAGGGATTCAGTCAGTTAGTGTTGTTCCAAGGTGGGGGATAGTGAAGGGGATTCCCACATGCTAGCCTTTGTTCTTACATTGAGTAAATCAGTGTTACCTGGGTTAAGTCCTAGTTCCAGGAGTATTTCACTGACATGGTTCACCAGAGTCTATTAGGATGTCTTCATTCCAAATATTTTACCTCTTCTAAGACTGCTTAAGTTATGTTAGCTTTTTATAGCTTTTAAGATTTTGATTCTAATACTCTGACCTTTTATACTATAAATCTAAGGAATTAGATTCTGCCTGCCAGGAATATGGGGGTGAAGTAGGTGATCTTTAAATTCTCTTTTAATTGCATGATTTTACACCTTAGATTGGCTTGAAGTAGTTTACACTTACGGTGTCTACACAGATGCCTGCCATCATGTTGTCACCTGGGTTTTGTTGCTTCAGGCTTTTCTTATGAAATACACTGATACAATTTAAAGAGCATTGGCCTTGGAGACAGGACACTTGGGTTCTGATTCTGCTGCTGGTTTGCTACGTGATCTTGGGGAAATACAGTTACCACTTTGGGTCTTGATTTTGCCTAAATGCATAAAATGGTATCTTTCACAGATTCTTGCCCCAGGTAATGGAAAGGGTCTGGTAAATGTTGCTTAGTCAATTAATTGATGTTCAGAGTCCTGTAACAAAAAATGCTAAGAAAAAAAAATGGTCACACAAAAACGATGACCTCCGGGATCAAATGGGAAAGCCTGTCTGGCTTTTAATCATCACCTGGCTCCTTCCTACCTTTCCAGTATCCTTACACCTTACTCCCCTCCATGTCCTCAACAATGTAGTGACATTACCCGCCTTGCTATTCCTCCAACAAGATAACTTATCTCTTGACTGTATTTTCACCAGCTGTCCCTGGAATTCTTTCCCTCCTCATCTCCACTTCTAGGCTTCCCTGGTTTCCTTCAAGTCTCAACTCAAGTTTTACTTTCTGAAAGAAACTGTTCCTTTTCCTCTTCAATGCTAGTCCCTTCCTTCTGGGATCATCTCCAATTTATCCTCTCTCTATATTGTTTGTACACAGTTGTTTACATGCTTTCTGAGACCCCATTAGATTGTAAGCTACTTGAAGCCAGGGACTATGTTTGCCTTCCTTTGTATCTCTCGTACTTGGGATGGTGCCTGAAACACAGAATGTGTTTAAGTGCCTGTTGACTTGGTTATTTTTGTTTAGAATTATGATTTAATTGTTGTAGAGTCCCCAAAGTGGAAATCTATTACTGTGTATTGACAACTCATCTGTAACATATTTAAAATTTAGACTTTATTAGGTCTCAGTTCTCTGAGCAGAGAGACACGAACTTATTTATAATATGTATAACTATATGTTTATATTTCCAATATGTACATAAAGTCATCTAATCTCCTGAACTTAAATAAATATAGTCATATTATGCTGTTCATTAACAGTATACAACAATGTCATGGCATAAGTATATACAATGTGTCTACTGTGAGAAAAATCACAGATTCACTTTTAACCTTTGTGACAACTACTGACTTCTCATTCATAGATTCACAGTCCTAACATTCAGTTGTCTTGGAATACCAATTAAACTTTTTTCTAAAGAATTCTCTTCGTTTCTTCATAAGACAAGGGTTAGACTTAGTTCTCTCAGGACATAAATTCTTTCATTCCTTATTTGTTCTCTTTTCATGACAGTTAAACTAACTTTTCAACATTCAATTGAATGTTAAATATCTACAGTATCTACAATTTCTTAGGGCGAGGCTATCAAAGCATGTGCTTTTTGTGTGTGTGTATATGTATGTATATTGTATGTATGTGGGAAGTTGTGTGGCATAGTGTATAGAGCACGGGGCTTGGAACCAGCAAGACTCATCTTCCTGAGTTCAAATCTGGCCACAGACACTTACGACCTGTGTGACCCTGGGTAAGTCATGTAACCTGTTTGCCTCAGTTTCCTCATCTGTAAGATGGTCTGGAGAAAGAAATGACAAACCATTCTAGTATCTTTGCCAAGAAATCTCCACATGGGGCCATGAAGTCAGACACAACTGAAAGGATTCAACAACACATGTATGTATGTATGTGTGTAAACCTTTCCTATATTGATATAATGCTTTGAAATTTTCCTCACAACCATCCTATGAGATTAATAATGCAAATATTATATTTTCTATTTTATAGGTGGGGAAACTAAGATTTTGAGAGGTTAATCAACATGTTCATGGAGCAAATAATGTGAACCCTGTTCTTCCTAATTCCAGATCTAACACTCTTTCCAGCATACCTTGCAGCCTCTCACTTTGGGAGCCTTCCGGAGAAAAGTAATTACTACTTATATCCTCCAGAGATTAAGAATTTTAAGAGGTCATTTACCTTTAGAGCCAAAGGGGGCTTTAGAGACCATCTAAGTGAACTCTTCATTTTAAAGAGGAGAAAACTGGGGCCTTAGGAAGCAGCGCATCTCACTTCAATGTACAGTGAAGTGAATTCATGATGGAGATGTGATTGAATCTCAGGTGTCCCCAGACTCAGCTCAGTGCTTTGTTCCTTATCCCCATGACTTATCTGACATCCAGATGAGAATTCAGTCCCTTCTCTTGGCTTTGTTCTTCCAACTGACTCTAGAAAAATGTTATTGCAGGTAAGGCAGGGGCAATGGAGAATCATTTTTATAATTCTACTGCCCAACCCTTGCCTCTTCTACGTTCAGATACTTTTCCATTTCAGGGGTATCTTTTTCAGGGCGTGTGTGGGCTAGAAACAGTATTACATATGCCTGTAAGTGGGTGGAGTGAGAGGTGTGGACTATGTCCTTGTTAATGCTTAATCAGCAGTGTGGGGCAACTTATCTAGATGGGATTGGTTGCTGTCGGTTCTGATTTTAAGGTCTTTTAAATCCGGACCTTTTAATAGATCCTCTATTTTCTCTTTTTCTGCCAGCTTTAAAGAGAAATTATAACGTAGGCCCTGCAAGTTACTGTGGGTTGGGATTTAAGATTACAGCATTTAGGAAGATTATGCATTTGATGAACAAGGAGAGGTGGTGTGTGTCATCCTTTGAAGGGCTTACCTTGCATAGGAAGTGAGTATTAATAGTATCTTAGCACCACTGAGATTAATGTCAATGGCGTCAGAATTGGAATGAACTGTGCAGAGTTGTTTGGAAGTTCAGTCACTTGAACATTTTTGGGGAGATTTTGCTCTGTGTGGGTGTATGTGCTGGGGCCAGCCAGCCAAGAGGTTTTTAATATGAAGATCCTGAGAGATTTAAATATCAAATGTGCAAGGGCTAAGTAAACAGCTTTAGCAAAAGTACCAAATGAAAGAAGGCTATCCATTTATGTTCTGAGATAAATTCTTTGAGTGGAAATCATCTCTGAGGAGACAAGTTTGGGCCAAAAGGGGATGTTGAAGCTTAATCTAGTTCTGTCCCATTTTCCTATGAACGCTGATAAGGACATTAACAGAGGAATGGGATCTCAAGTATCAACGAATTGAGGTGTGTTGAGAGGATGGATAGGCTGTTCCTTATTCTTAACAAGAGTTTTCACAGAACAGATGACCAGAATGGATTATATACAAAAATAAGTTGAGTCTTTAGAGATGTGATCAACTCACAGTGGGTAATACACTTGTATTCCAGAAATTTACACTGGTAAAAAACATAAATAGGTTGAAAAGGCATTTTAATAAATCTATAGTGTGTCACAAGAAGATGTTAAAGAATAGGTGATGTACCTGACCTTTAGAGGGCAATTGAGATATCCTCCCAAGATTCCTTGGTGTCCTGGTCCATAAGAAACAATAAGAAAAGATCCAGTTTGTTGGAAGGACCATGATTATATACAAGCTAACAATATGTCATAGACAGAGAACTAGACTAGAAAAATGGACCTTTGTTGGAATCCTGCCTCCGCTACTAACTACCTGTGTGGTCTTAGGGAAATAGTTTCCCCTCTTTGGACTTCAGTTTTCTCATCTGGGAAATGAAGGTGTTGGAGTAGGTGATATCTAAATCTGATGACCTTATGTGCTGACATTCAACACTAAGATCTGACCTAAACCCCAGAGATTTCATTCTGGCTTTCAGCCCATCATGAAGTTTCCCAGATTGTGACCACATGCTGCTCTTAGAAGTAGAAATAACACATTGCTTAGTTGTGACACAAAGGGTGAGACAGAAAATGGAGAAAGGCAATTATAGAGGTTATTCAGGAGCCAATCCTCCAATTTCTACCTTAAATATCTATCTTTTTATCTAAATGATGTATGCCACAGCATTTTTGGCATGAATCTGGACAGTTTACTCCATTCCCAGTTTTACTTTGTGTGTATAGATATAGTCTTCTCCAGAACTTAGTTTTTTTTTTTAATAGGTTCACTATATATAATCAGTTTATTCACCTAAAAAAGAGAAATGACTCCATTTCCTTGAGTTAAACTTTTGATCCTAGAAAGTGCAGATGTTCCAAAAGTGAATCTCTCTGAAATATGTTTCCTGCTTCTTAGCAGAAAAGTGATAGACTAGAGATGCAGAATGAGACATGGATTTTTCAGACATGGCAAATGTGGTGATTTGTTTGCTTATCCTTATTATGGGAGTGAGGTAGGCTTCTATGGCAGGACAAACTAATGGGCAGTAATAAAAATACAAAAAGAGAAAGAAAGAAAACAAAAAAAAAGAAAAGGAAGGAAAGGAGAAATGGAGAAAGGAAAGAAGGAAGGAAGGGGAAGGAAAAAGAGGAACATCAATAAAATATTAAAAATCTACAGAAGAAAACACTTTCAGAGGAAGGTACAAACAGGAAACGTTACTACCTTGTTAAATATACCTTTCACTTAAAAATACAATATTTAAGGGCCAGCTAGGTGGCACAATGGACAGATCACCAGTCAGGAGTTCAAATCCAACCTTAAATGCATACTAACTGTGTGACCCAGTCATTTAACACTGATTTCCTCTCTCTCCACAAAAAAAAAAAAAATAGAATATGTAACTGAAATGTTTTTTGATGATTAAGTTCATGAAAAATAAAACAAATCGTAATCTGTCTATAATTTCTGCATACAGACCAGCTTAAGGACTAAATTATATAGCATCATCTTTGCAATAAGTCACATTTCTATTGTAGCGGAACTCATCTGATCTGCTAGACAGACATCACTCTTTGAAGCATGCATGGAAACTGATCTGTGCCCTGACCACTTGCTTAGTAACATGAAGTTCAGAGGTTCTGGGTTGGTCTCTGTGTTTTCCCATGATTGGGATTGTACAAAGAAGACTGGCCACTGAGCTAGGAAGAGGGGCTCACTTAGCAGACTTTAAGAAAAGTGATTGTCTTTTCTTTCTTCCTCTCTTTGGACTATGTGTTTTGAGACTCAGGTAGACTTTTCTTCAGACTTCCAGCAAATTGAGGGGAAGGTATCTCTTTTCTCTCCCCCTGGTAGCAATGGTGACTAGCCATACATGGCAGTTGGTAAGAACACGTATTTGTCTAACTGGGCCTAAGACTCCATTTCAGCTGCCCACATGTCTCTTCTACTTTGTGTTCCCTTCCCTGAGCACCAGTGACAAAATAACAATTCCATGATGGGTGTTTTTGAGTCTTGGCAGTTAATACATGAGCTCAAGAGTTGTTCTTTAGTCTGGGTGCTGGCTCCCTAGAAGGAGGTGATTTCTATGACGATTTCTTGGAGGAGAGAATGTTAACTATACCAGAAAGATATTAGGGATGAAAGAACTAATATTACATCCTAGCTTGCCAGGAGATCTGGGTTTTTGATTTGCATAGGCAGAACAGGTCAGAGATGGAAGTAAATCATCTGTTCAATAGGGCCATAAGTTTCTCAAGAGAGTATAATAAGACTCATAGGTTCTTGATTCGTGTTGTAATGGTCAGTATGCACTTACGAGTCTTTTGCGTTTTAAGCATTTCTTTTGTAGTATAGGAAATAAATCATTCTCCTATTCCTGATATCTGCTATTCTGTAAAATGATGAATCTTTCTATAAAGATTGGGGGGTGATGGAGGGCAGATTCTTCTTCTTCCCCTTCTGGCCCATATGGACCATTTAGCTTTGAAGGGGAGCTCCCCTGTAGAAGTGGTTCCAAATACAATTTGCAGTCTCTCCAACTCTCCTAGAATTCCCAGAAATTCATCCAATCCATAGCTATTAAATGTCCCTGAAATTGTTCAAGCAATCTAGTTGTTTCCTTATTGGGAGGAGGAGGTATTCAAATCTTATGTAAAGATTAAGGAGAGGCAATCTTTATAGCTTTAAATATCATCAACCCTTGTGATTACATTACATTCTGGACCTTTTGTGACTATATCAACTGAGGTATGGGGGAAAACCCACACTTGCTGGAAGAGACCTTAGACCTCATTTAGTCTATCCTTCCTTCTTCTATTGTGCTAATTTTGTCTATGACATTCTTAGCAAGTGGTTTTCCCCCTTTGCTCAAACACCTATAATGACAGAATACTCACTACTTCACAAGGTAGCTTGCTCATTTTTGGACAGCTCAAAGACGTTCTTAAATTAAGAAGAAATCTGTTTCTCAATAACCTTACTCAACATTTACAAAGCACTCAATATATGCATAGCACAGTACGGGGCACCGGGGAAATACAAAATTGGAATTTTTGTCGTTGCTTAGTCATTGTCACTTTTGACTCTTTGTGACCCCATGGACCATAGTTCTCTAATACTGTCCATGAGGTTTTCTTAGCAATGATACTGGAGTGGTTCGACATGTCTTTCTCCAGTGGATTAAGGCAAATAGAAGTTAAGTGACTTGCCCAGGGTCACACTGTTAGTTTCTGAGGCCACCTTTGAGCTCAGGTCTTTGTGACTCCAGGTGCAGTACTCTATCTGCTGAGCCATCTAGATTTAGGACAAGATTTAAATAAGCTATTGCTATTATGGAGCTTACAGTCTAATAAGGAGGTAAAACAAAACAAAACAAAACAAAGCCCTAACAACCAGATACAGATATACGGCAAAAGAATACATGGTAAACATCATAATACGTGATAAACTTCCACCTCTTCACCCTAGTACACCCATTTGGATCATCACAAAGCAAGGTTATTTTTTCTCCCTGTTGGAGAAAGCCTTTCAAATGCCTAAAAACAGTTGTTATCCCTATCCTGTTTCTTCCCTATCTCCCACTCCCACCACTACACTTTGTCTCCTTTTCCTCAGGGTTAATTCTCCTAGTTCACAGGGTCATAAAGTTTAGAACCCTCAGGAACCTGAATGATCGTATTTTCCAGTCATTCATTTGATAGATGAGGAAAGTGAGTCTCTTAGAGCTGAAGGGGCTTGTGCCTTGTAACTAGGCACTCAGAGAAAAGAAGACTAAAGGGACATATGATAGCTGTCCTCAAATATTTGAAGGGCTGTCATGTGGCAGGAGAGGAGAGGGTAGGGAAAACTTCTAGAACAATTAAAATTGCCAGTAGGTAGTGAGCTTGATAGGCAGTGAGCTCCCCATCACCATAGGTCTTTGAGTACTGACCACTTGTCAGGGATGTTTTCAAGATAGGTCCTGCTTAGGTGTGATGTTTCCAGTTCTGAGAGAATATTAAGTGGCAGAGCTAGGGTTAGAAGTCAGGTCTTATGCCAATATTAGAGCTCTCTATACTTTTTTTAACCCTTCCTTAGGCAACACAATCCAGGCAGTTGATAAATTGATAAAGTCAGTCAACATACATTTATTTAGAGTTCTATATGTACCAGGCACTGTGCTGCTTATGTAAACACTGGGGATTCAAAGGAAAGCAAAAATTATCCTTGCCCTCAAGGAATTTATCATCTAATTGTGGAGACATGTAAATACCTGGGTACATATACATACACACATATATGTTGTAAAATAATCTCAGTGGGGAAGTTACTATCAGTTGGAGTAGGGAGTGGGAGGAGGATCCTGAAAAGATCTCATGCAGAAGATAGAATTTGAGCTGAGGCCTTAACCTAAGAGACAGATGTGAAGATCTAGCAGGCTCATTCCAAGCATTAGGGATAATCGATGCAAGGTCATGGACACAAGACTGAATGCCACTGGGGAGGGATTGCAAGCAGACCAATTTAGGTGAGTATAAGAAAGCTGGAGAGTGAAGTTAAGATTGCATCATGAAGAGCTTTAAATGCCAAATGGAAGACTTTATATTTAAATCTGGATGTCACAGGGAATGAATCAAATAGTGGCATGATATGGTCATTTTGGAGGCTGTGTGGAAGATGGATTGGAGTCAGGGAGAAACTTGAGTTAGGAAGACTATTTTAATAGTACAGATGAACAATGATAAAGTGAAAGACAATGTTTATTTACATCATTAGTTCTGTAATTGAGGATGGGGTTCCTTCCTCTCCCCTACTTCCTGTAATAGTAATGGAATTTAAAGATCCCCCTGTATTGGCTTGGTTTTTGGATTGATTGTGTTAAAACCCAGAGCTTGTGAATCCCACTTGTGAGATGGACTTGTTGACATGAAAAGAGAGGGCTGAACTGGGAGGAACTGGTGACGTAAATTTAGAGAGACACAAGCAAAGAGAGAGGCAGAAGAACTTTTTGGAAGCAGCATCTCGGAGGCAGAGAGAGACAGAGAGGATTTCCGAGGGCCAGTTTGAATTGCCCAGGACTTTTGAGAGCTGCCACCCAGAGCTGCCAATGACTGAGGAGACATGGCTGTTATGCTGGTACTTTGTCTGTCTGTTTTGATGTTGTTTTGCCAGATTTGTCCACTGGTGAAAGACAGTCTTGCTGTTGCAGAGGTCCTGGAACCTCACTGTTGGTTCAGAGCTCCTGAGACTGTTCTGCAGACAGAGAGTGAATTCTGTCCACTGGTGAAGGACAGTGCTGTTGTTGCAGAGGTCCTAGAACCTGGCTGTTGGTTCAGAGCTCCTTTGACTGTTCTGCAGACAGACAGTGAATTGTGCCCACTGGTGAAGACCAATTCTGTTGTTGCAGAGGTCCTGGCACCTTACTGTTTGTTCAGAAACCCTGAAGAAGGATTTTCTTGTTGTAGGTTTACAGAAATCCTGGAAGGGGGTTTTGCTAATGTTTTCAGGGGTCCTAGGACTGTTCTGCAGACAGAGAATGAATTAATGAGGATGCTGGCAATGTATCTTGTGGCCTTGCTAAGCTTTGTCTCCCCAGGAACAAAGATTGCTGAGAACATGCCTTGGGTCAAGATGAAGAAAAGAGCTCTCTTTGGGTATTAAATGCTGTGCTTAAGCTTGTTGTAATTCTGGGGTAGATTCAGTTGTGATCCAAGGGTGGGAAACTTTTGACTTTTTTGTGCTCTGTGATTGGACAAATGAATGTACTTTACTAATGACTGGAAACTAATCTCCATTTGAGAAGAGGGGCTTTGTGATGGACTAAATGAATGTACAGCCTAGGGGTGGAGTAGTATTTAGAAGAGGGACTTTGTGATTGATTAAATGAATGTAATGTCCAGGGGTGAAGTAGTACTTGATCACATCGAATTACACTTGGTGAATGCTGTATTTTGAATTATGCTATATTTTGATTTTCTCTGTTCTTAATTTTTCACTGAATAAAATGGAGGGCAGCTATGCTGGTATTTTGAACCTTGGGAAGTTGCCTTTGCTTGGCATTATACTCCCCTCCAAAGATATATATGTGGACAGAGCTGAGTTGCTAGCCTCTACTAGTTAAGCCTCACTAGAACTGGTTTAAACAACATTTTCTCCCATATAGAGCAATTCAGTCTGGTGGATAGAGAGCCAGTCTTGAAGCCAGGAAGACCTGGGCTCAATCCTGCCTCTGCCACATTCTGGCTGTGTGACTCAGGGGAAGCCACCTAACCTCTCTGAGCACTCAAGGTAACTGTCTAAAACTAAGTGGAGAGAAAGGTGCCAAATAGTATTAGTGAAGGGAATTTCCTCTATCAAGAACTCCTTCTGTTCACAAGGCCAATCCCTATGCTTTCACACATCAGACTGTGGGAGAAAAGCAGGTCACCTGGTTTCTTGAAACTTAATTAAGGAAAAGTGGGATTAAAAAAAAAAAAAAGAAAGGGTTTCAAAAGGAAAAAAAACCTGGGCTGCCTTGTCCTTACCTTGTTCCTGAAGGGTGGAGCACCCTGCCTGGGGAGATGGAAACCTGGAACAAAGACGTGTTTTTGAAATGTCTGTGGCTCTGCTTTGCCTCATCCCTCCTGCTGGATCTGAAGGTGGGTTTGCCTGTTTTTATTCAGGACGCAGACCATGAAATATTTTCATTTTTGGCTTGTTCCATTAGCCCTTTCAGACCCTCTATCAAGCTCACCCTTTTCCATAGTGCCCTGAAGGTGATAACTCTAAAAGGGTCTAGTTGTGTGACAAGGAGAGAGGGCAGGCCAGGGGAAGACAGGAGAAAGGATTGTTTCCCTTTCTCTCCCCATTCCAATCTCCTTTTTTGTTTATCTATTGATTTTAATCCTGTCCACAGGTTTGAAGAAAACAAACAAAAAATCCCAAAGATTTAAGGAACCCAGTTCAGGCCTCAACAAGATAAAAAAGTTATCAAACTAGTTTTTGGAGCAAGCACAGTTAAGAGATTACTCCATCTCAACTCATTTAGATTTGGGAGGGACTTTTGAAATTATTTAGGTCTAGTCCAAACCTTTCCTTTTCCAAAGGAAAATCTGCTACAGACCTAAGCAAGGGGGATTCAATGAAAGGCAAAAACAAGCCCACAAGGAACTTACAGTCTAATTGGGAAGACATGTAAATACCTGGGTAGACACAAGACATATACATAGTAGTTGTAAAGTAATTTTAGTGGGGGCAGCTAGATGGTGCAGTAAATAGAGCACTGGCCCTTTGGTCAGGAGGTCCTGAGTTCAAATTCGACTTCAAACACTTAACACTTACTAGCTGTGTGACCTTGGGCAAGTCACTTAATCCCAATTGCCCTGCCTTCTCCCCTCCAAAAGGGCAAAATAATTAGTGAGAGCCAATGCAAAGTCGTGGAGACAGAAGAGGAAAAGTGAATCGTTCAGGATCACATGGGTGGTACAATGCAAAGATGTGAAGCCAGATCTTGTGACTCCAGTGTCAATGCCTATACCATTGGACCAGGTTTCCTTTTGATAGGAGTTGCCATGTTTCTGAGGGCAAAGAAGAGGGACTTTGGAGACAGACTAGGAATTCTTGCATCTTCCCACGGCAAATAGATGTATTAAGATTGGTAGTTTCAAATGCCTTTCTTTTTTTTTCTTGGAGCTCACATGATACCTTACGGATCATCTAGTACAAATTCCTCATTTCACAGATGGGAAAACTGAGTTTCAGAGAGAGAAATCAACATGACCAAAGTCATACAGCAATTTAATACATACAGCTAGGACCAGAATCCAGGAAATCCTCTAACTTTAAATCCTGTGCTCATTCAGAAAGCCCCCTTCAATATAGTTTATAGGATTTGGATCTGCAAGGGATCATCTAGTCCTCATATTATCCTGTATTTCCTTATTATTTACATGTTGCACCACCCTGGGGCTTAGCAAAGTGCCATGAAGCAAGTAGGATTCATGAGGGCAACAGACAAGTCACTGAAGCTGGGAGAGGTTAAGTTCACATAGATAGCAAATAGCAGTGCCAGGACTGGAATTCAAGTTGTTTGATTCCAAACCCAGTGACTTTTCCAGGGGAATAATGAAGCATGCTTCCTGAACTGCCCTCCTATTCCAAATGGCTGTCTTTGGCCCCAGATCATGTGGTGAAGGGACTTTGGGGTCACTATGTTCCCCTCCAGAGGACCTGTGGGGTGCTCCTCCTCCAGGCTGGTCAGACCCTTTGCATGACCATTGTGGGCTGGCATTTCATCAGGACAGAGGGTGGGGAGGAGGGGTGGGAGAGGTCTCCTCAAAAACAGCGCTGCCCCTTTGCTGCATTCCAGGAAAAGGGTTCTCTGTCCCCATCTGCCAGGAATCCTACTCTGTTTGTAAAAAAATAATTATTTGCTTAAAACATGTGAAGTGCTCCCATAATTTTAATCGGTTTAATTTAAATTTTAAACTACAAATCTTCAACCTCTAATCACTTCTAAACTGAAGTGGTTTTAACCAAATGTGGAGTGCTCCAGGGTTGGAAATGATTATGTTCAGAATAAGCTTTAAGAAACTTTAGAGGACAACTCAAGGGGTGTGTGTGGGGAGAGAGGGGTTGTGAAGGGTGGTGGGGGAATCAAACCCTTGTATCGAGCCACTTTATACAGTTAGAAGAGAGCGAGTCTGTCAAAAATCGTGGGGCCAAAGGGTGAGGCGATGTGTGGCTGTTTGGAAAATTTGGCTGGAAACTGGGCCCCAAGGAAGGGGGTGTCCCGAGGTGGTGCTGCTGCCGCCGCAAGTCTTGGCTAGAGGAGGGCAGAGCTGAGGGTGTTTGCTTGTGTGGGGGCGGCGGGTTGGTCCAGAGGTGGGGAAGGTTGGGGGGAGGAGGCTCTGGAAACTCCTTTGAGGCCCAGGGAGCAGCAGCTGGGGAGGGGAGGGTGGTGATGGGAAAGAGGGGAACTCCTGCAGAGAGCGAGCGCTGCAGGGCAAAGCTAAGCAGGGAAGCAGCCGTCCCAGGAGAAGGGAACCTGGGAGAGCAGCTAGAGCCCTGCAGAACTGGCTGGGTCGGTCCCCCAGGCAGGGAGATACTTTCTCCCTTATTTTCATTCAATTGTCTGTGTCTCTTTTTCATTTCGGTCTCTCTTTCTGTCTCTGTCTCTCTCTTCCTATCTCCCTTACCCACACCCTGCAACCTTCAACCCCCTACTAGGGGTGGGGAGCCTGTGGCCTGGAGGCCACCAGGCTAGTCAATCAGATCCATGATCTAGATGAAATGGAACTAGACATCCTTTTATTTCCTTCACTTCTATTATTCTAAGAGTTTAGAATTTGAAGATTCTCATATCCTATGATTTCATGATTCTTAGAATGGGATAATAAATAATAATAACTAGCTTTTATATGGCACTTTGAGGGTTACAAAGGACTTGTATGATTGAATTTGATCCTAGGAGATTGTCTATTATAATCTCCATTTTTCAGATGAGGCAACTGAGATTGAAAGAATTAAGTGACTTGGTCAGGGTCAAACAGCTAGCTAGTAAGTATCCGAGGAAAAGTTTGAATTTAGATCATCCAATCTCCTGTAATCTATTCATTAAGCCTCCTACCTGCCTGATTCTAAGGTCTAATAGGATATAAAATTCAGGAGAACAAGAATTATTTATTCTCCATCTCTAGTATGTAGTAGGACCTTAATAAATGCTTATTGGTTTATTGATGGGACTGTTTCAGTGCCAGTAAGATTTAGTAATGGTTAGAGCTGACTCTGACTGCTTGGGATGAGAAGCACCTCAGAGTTCCTAACCCTCATTGATGAGAGTGCGATAGACTTTGCAAGTCAGTGATGTCTGATTGGGCAAGCTTTTAGCCATCTACTCCAGGCATATATATTTTCCCTTTTTTCATTCCCTGTCAGTGTTGTCCAACAAGAATGACTGGCAGATTAACTTGTGGTTTTCTCATCTTTTGATGATGACCTTTTTGACAGAATTCCTCATCCTTTATTTAATTTATTATGATTATAATGAAGCCCTGTGTATCTGGCAGATTGAGAATAAAACTGAATACTCCCTCCTTAGCAATTTTTGTCACTTGGATTGTTTCATAAGGGGGAAAAAGGGGAAAAAATGTGTGAATGCTACAGATTGAAAAAGAAGAAAATGTGATTTTTTTATATGAGTAATTATTTAAGATATGGTTATACTATATACATCTTACTATGCAGAGAAAGGAGCAAATATCTCTAGTTTCTTTTCTTTTACAAAAGTGACAACTTGGGCATATCACATACCCTCTCTGGGCCTCAGTTTCCTGATATAGATATTCATGGAGGTCTCTTCCAGCTCTTTAGTACTTTAGTACTGACAATCTGAGTTCTAGGATTCTAAGACCCCTTCTAAAAAATTGACATTGTTTTCTAGGTTCTAAGACCCTTCTGGCTTTTACATCCTATATTTTCTGATTCCAAGATTTTACCGTCAATTGTATTTCTCCTCCCCCTCAAAAAAACCAAGTAAATTAAAGAAAGAAAAGCAACCTATAATGCTTGCCTCCTATAGCTTCCTCTTTGGTTTGGGAATATTAGTATTTTTCAGGTCATCTTGAAAATTTTTTCCTTTTTGAGCACTTAGAAGTGTACTCAAACAACATGATAAATCATTTAGCTTTTAGAATTTGCAATATCCTTTAAGGATTATAATACTAGGCATTTTTTTGATCAAGGGTACCCAGTTTATGGAACTAGTGACAAATTTAGGTAACTTTATGTCTGAGATACCAGAAAACGGCTTTTCATGGAAATTTTTTACTTTTTGTTATAGCTTTAACATAAACTTTTTGAGGGTAGGAATTATTTCATTTTTGTCATTGTATCATTAGTGCCCAATTCAGTGCACAGTGCAAAACAGGTACCATTAGATTGTAAACTCCTTGAGCCCAAGAACTGTCTTCTGTCTCTTTTTGTATCCCCAGTGCTTAGCATAGGACCTGGTACATATTAGACACTTAATGAATGTTTATTGAATGGATGAGTAAACTTAATAAAGACTTGTTGATTGAGTAACGAATCATTCAATATTTTACCACCATGCAATTTTGCTTGAAAATGTCATGTGTGAGTAAATAACGTTTTTTTGTACATTCTTTGCTGCACTTCTTTTTTCATCTCTAAGAATAAAGAAAACAGACACATACACATTCAATTCTACTGTAATCCCTGTTTAAAAAATGTGGATTTGTCCCATTGTGGTTCATAAAATTAGGGAACATTTTGAGCATGACTTGAATTTTGAGTTTGTTTTTATTCAATGCTTATAAGAAACAGTGGGAAGGTAGAAACTGCAACCCTTCTGATACATCTGTAGAAGCAAGCTTCCGGTCTTTGTCTTTGTTGTATATCTTCTAGTGCAGTAGGAACTATATGCAGAGAAGGCCTAGTCAGCACCACCCTTTACATCCAACTCCTGTTATCATGGTTCCTGGAGCTTCACCCTACCCAACTTGCTTTGGTACAGGCCAAGCAGAAGCCTGCGGCCACCAATGTGGCCACTGTTTATTGTAGTATTTATGGATTTCTTAACCATTTAACATATACAAAGCTGTGCTACTATTTTTTTATTATTTTTTTTAATGTGCCCCTAACCCCTCTTCCCCTATGATCCCTGTGGCTTTTAATTTTGTATAGCCCAGTGCTTTCTGGGAACACATATGTTGAATTATAACAGAACTGACTGTATTTTTAAAAGCAAGATAGACTAAAGGCTTAGTATAATAGTGGAAAGAATGGAAGACTCTAAGAGACCCCATTCCTACTCAAGAACTGGCCATGTGACCTTGAGCAGGTCACTTCCCGGACTTCATGTTACTCATCTATGAAATGAGGAGTGTTTGATTAGATGATCTATACGGTCTCTTCCTACTCTAACTTTCATTGGTTCTACAGTCTGAGTGTTATTTATTTTCTATCAGTTTCTAAGCATTTTGTCATTTTATTCCCTTATTTGATAGCAATGGTGGTTAGTATAGCTCATTATCTCTCTATCCTCTTTAAACTCCTCTCCCTCCTTCATTTCTGCCTTCCCTCTGCCCCAGGTTGGACATGTAGCTTAATTGGCATTCTACATCTTCAACGTTTTCTCACTGGACTCTTCATTCTTTCTTCTTTTTTTCTCTTCAAGTTGTAATACATTTTAAGTTGTCAATGCAATCAAGTTCAGCCTTCCATATATCTATCATTTTGCTCAGCTTGACAGGGTTAAGTTGGTTTCTTTTAGTGATAATTGTAATTAATTGGCTATAGATTCGACTTCAGTAACTTTGAAGTTAAGTAAAAATGACAAAGTAGGAGCGAATCTGTGATATTTCTCAATCACACAGCATCCCCCAACCCCAATGGATGTTCCTATAAAGCAGAGTGGGAATTATATGAGTATTGGGGAGCCAACAGAACTGAAGATTTGACTTTGGCCATTAGGATAAGAAGTATAGTTCTCCTGAAACTCCCAAAGAAGGGCACAGAACTGCTAAGGTCAAGCCACAAAGGTGACGAACAAGGAGAGCCATATGTTCAGTAAGGTGTGTTTATGAATTGTTTCTGGGTGAGGGACACTTACTTTGTTGGATACTAAAGAAAGAGACTTAAAGGTTGTCGACAAGCTACAAATCTGGAGCAGGAAGACTGTAAACGTGTCCCTTGATTTAGGTTTTGTCTCTCCAGGTATTTATCCTTGATGGCAGAGACCATGCCCTGTTGTTGGTGGAAAGAACACATGACTGGAAGTTAAAATCTTGCCTCTGCTATTTTCTAGCTGTGTGATCTGGGACAGTTGTTTAACATCTCTGGGCCTCCGTTGTCTAGGGTTCTTAATCTGAGGTGGTTAGATTTCAGGGTGGGGGGTGTGGACTTTGATGAGGAGAAATACATCTTTATTTTCACTAACTTCTAACAAGAAGACAGATTTTGAAATAATAAGTAGCAGCTAGGAAGCCTCTGATACAAATATTTACAGAATAGCTTTGACACTGGTCAGAAAGACTGTTCTTTCTTATACCCAGAATTAATACAAGATTATGTGTGTAGTGGACTGGATTTAAAGCCAGAGGACCTGGCATCCAGTCTCAGATCTGCTCCTTATTTGCTTTTGTGGCCTTGAACGTCAGTTTCCTTATCTATAAAGTGAGGATGGGAAGAAGCAGAATTCATTCTCATTCTCTGTCTCAGGTCCCTTGTATTTCATCCTTAGGTCTTCTTTTAGAATTCTGACATTGCATGGAATGTACTTGATATGTTGGTGTTTCATGAAGGCATGTGAGTTTGATCCTGTGCGAGAACTCTAGTAACCTGGGCCTGGTAAAGGCCTTGGAAAGACCATAACTTCAGGGTCACAGAAAATTATTTTGTGAGTGTGATGATGGAAAAAAGGGCAAGGTTCTGATTGGCACAGGGCTTACCACAGAGCAGTTACTCATTAAATACTGGTTGGATTGAAACCAACCTCTTGAGTTTCCTGGGCCTCCCTATTGACATTTAATATTGCTTAGAATTCCAAGGAAGGGATGGACAAACCTCTGTTTGATGGTTCTGCCTGCAATAGACTAATACTCATCTACCTGTGTTGTGACTTGAAAGTGACCTTGGGTAATGATTGTGACTATAGAGTATAAACTCAGGAAGGTCTTAAAAATCGAGAAAGGCTTTCAGTGTAGGCCTAGTAGGGCAGCTGTGTGGTACAGTAGATAGCAAACCCTGACTGGAGTTCAACTCTGGCCTCAGACACTTACTAACTGTGTAACCCTGGGTATGTCACTTGACTCTGTTTGCCTCAAGTTTCCTCATTTATAAAATGATCTGGAGAAGGAAATGGCAAATCACTTCAGCATCTCTGCAAAGCAAACTCCAAGTGGAGTCATGTCTTTGTGACACAACTGAAACAAGTGAAGAACATTAACAACATGGGCTTAGTAACAGATTGTGCATTTGTCATCTGAGACAGGCTTGGTGAGCTTCATCATCAGCAGGTTGGCTACTGTGTGATGAATTCTTTGGTCTTAGCAACTTATGAAGACTGTCTGCTACAGGCAGAAGGGCTGTAGTGTGCGTCAGCAGAGGGGATGCCCACACCAGTGAAATCTTTTGCTATTTTTGAAGCTGTTCCTTTTGTTTTTCATATAGAATTTTATAGACTATAAACCACTTTAATGTACACTATCTCATTTAATCCTTATAACTCTGGAATTATTACCATTTCATAGATTAGAAAACAGATCTCTCTTCTCTGAATTCTCATCATATTTTACTTATCTCTTTTGCCCTTATCACCGTTTGCCATTTATTACTGTTTTTATGCCCATATCTTATTTCCAGTATTGAGCAGTGAATTTACTGAAGTCAAGGACTGCGTCATTCATCTTTGTATATTCCTCATCAAATAGTACAGGAACTCGAGCATACTAATTGCTCATTAAATGTTTGTTGGCTAAATAAAATAAATAAATTCATCTGAGGTGACTTGTCTGTGGTCTGCCTGTCTGGCTCTGGCTCTCTTGCATTGACAAAAGAATACACACACACAGACACACACACACACACACACACACACACAGACAGGATTAAAACCCTTCTGACCTCCTGGATCTTTTTCTTCCTGCTACTCCATGCTGTCTCTCCTCTTTCTCAACTTCAGCCTCCATCACCCCAGACAGAATCACAAAATATTGAGTTAGATGGGATATCAGAGGTCACTAGTCCCATGAGTGAGCAGAAATTCCTTCTACAACTTTCCTGACAATAAGTCACCCAGACTCTGTTTGAAGGATAGAGATACATTGATAGAGAAACAAAGACTTCAAGGTGCTTAGGAAATTAGTATTGAAACAAAATCAGAGTCTCAGAATCAGAAGGGATCTTAGAGGCTCTCCAGTCTGATCTCCATCTGAATAAGATGTTTCCATCTACTCAACAAGTGGTCATCTAGTCTTTCCTTGAAGAACTCCAGTGAGGGGGAATTCACTAGCTTCAGAAGCTGTTCATTGCACTTTTCAACAGTTCAGATTATTGGGAAGTATTTCTTTATATCAGGTCTTATCTACCTCTCTATAGCTTCTACCCTTGTTCCTAGTGTGCCTTCCTAGGCCAATTAGAGGAAGTTTACTCTCTCTTCTATATAACAACCTTTCAAATGCTTAAGGACAGTGATCATGCCCCTCCCTAAGCCATCTCTTCTCCAAGATCCAGTTCCTTCAATGAGCCCTCACATAGCAATACCTTAAAGTTCTTTGTCATCCTCTGAATACTCCCTGGTTTATCAATGTTCTTTATAACATGTAGTTTCTAGAACTGAATATGATACTTAAGATGTTGTCTGACGAGAACAAACTACAGAGGGACCCTTACCCCCCTGCTGGATACTCTGATACTTCTATGGATCTATGATTTCATTGATGTGGGCACTCCCTCCTGGAATGCAGATCACAACGCATCCTTTGCATATCATCCTGTGTAAATCTTGTCTGTATGTTCCCTTGAATCATCTAACGGTGGGCCATCCAATGTGCTTTAGGTCTTCCTTTAGAATTTTGACATTGCATGGATACCAGTGAAGCATGAGCTCTTCCATTGATTAACCACTGTTTGTTTTCTTTCCCAATGATACACCTCTGTGATGACATCATTTTTGTCGCCTCTTTCCTGAAATTCTTGGTTGATAACATGCTGCAATTTACATGTGCCCATCGCATGCCTTTCCATTCCCTTTGGGTGAACCTTAACTTTAATTCTAAGGAGACTGTGGCATTATGTGACTTGCAGTCATACAGTATCACTGGAAAAATATTGTCTTTAAATAAAGGAGAGAGAGATATACTGATACAAAATGATCTAGGTAGCACTTGGAAAACAATTTAGACAATGACAATAACAATGTAAACAGAAAGAAGAAGAATAACAAAGAGTAAAGCTAAGCACTACACAATTATAATAACCAATCTTGGCTGTGAATGAGATTAGAAAATGAATTTCCCTCCGTTCTTTGCAGAGGTGGGGACCATATAGTGCATATGTTGTATGTACTGTCAACTGCGGTTTATGTCTTGGTTAGTTTTGGTGCATTTTAGTTAGATTTTTAAGTTTTTTTCTTTCTTCCTCTTTTCTGTTTTAAAACATGGCTTTTTGTGTAAAGGACAGGGGAGCTATATATTTGGAAATGTTGATGTAAAAATAAAAAAATATATAAATTAAAATTAATTTTAAAATAAGATGAGGTATTGTTCCAAAGAGAGGCTTTAGGTTGTTAAAAGCATCCTAAAGGCAATCTAGCTTATTCTCCTCCATTTGTCCAATTCTGGTTCTATTTTATTATTCATGTACAGTGTCTGACCAAAATAAATGTACTCATGGCTAAATGAGTAAGCAGGTGAGTGGCACAATGGATACAGCACTGGGCCTGGAGTTAGAAATTCAAATCCAGCCTTGGACACTTTCTAGTTGTGTGAATTTGGGTAAGTCACTTAAACTGTTTCAATTTCTCACCTGTAAAATGGGGATTATAATAGTTCCTACCTTCTGAATTGTGAGGATCAAATTAGGTGATATTCATGAAGGTATTAATATAGCATCTGGAGCATAATAGGAACTATAAATGGGAGTAGCAGTAGCTGTCATGGTGCAGTGGGCATGGGGTCAAGAAGAATTGAGTTCAGATCTAGCCTCAGCCACCTCTTAGCTGTGTGACCTGGGTAAGACACTTAAAAGGGGATCTGCCTCAGTTTCCTCAACTGTAACATTGAAATAATAATAGCACTTTCCTCACAGAATTGTTGTGAAGATCAAATGAGACAGTATTTGTAAAATGCCTAGCAAAGTCTTTGGCACATAGTAGGCACTTAATGAATGCCTATCACTCCCCAGTTGGATTAGCCCAGTGGGTTGTCTGTACCACTGCATATGGGCAATGGGTATTCTTTATTCACCTTTTTCCCCCTGAGGTGGATAATTAGACTGGTAGAGCCAACATACTAAAAAAGACTTATTCAGAGCCATACTAAAGTCCTCAAAAATATTTAATAGATTGGAATAAATAAATAGATTGGACAAAATAACAAAATTCATATGGAAGAACAACAAGTCAAGAATATCAGGGGTAATAAAAAATGTGAGAATGAAGGAGGTTTATCAGTATTAGATCTCAAACTGTACAACACAGCAGTTGTTAAAATTGCTTAGTTCTGGTTTAAAAAAGAGATAGATTGATCAATTGATTATATGCAACAGATAGAAACAAAAAAAAATGTCAATATAGTGTTTGATAAGCCTGAAAACCTCACTTACTGGTGGAAGACTCACTATTTAAAAAAACATTACTAGGAAAATTGAATAACAGTCTGGTGGAGGTTAGGTTTAGACCAGCATCTCGCATCATATGCCAGCATAAGCTTTAAATGGATATATGACCTAGATGTAGAAGGGAAATCAAAAACCAGGATAAAATCATTGGCACACTGTCTCTGATGATGGTCTCATTTTCAAGATATATAAGGAATTGATTCAAATTGATAAGATTAAGAGTCAATCCTCATATCCTCAAAAGGATATGAACTGACAAGTTTGAAAGGAAAAAATGCAAAGTATAAGCAATCAAAAATGGTCTAAATCATTAATAACTAGAGAAAGATAAGCTAAAGCAACTTTGAGAGTCTTCTTCACATAAATCAGACTTAAAAAACGAAAATAAAGGAAATTCAAAAGGTTGGTGGAACTTTCGGAAAACAGATATACTACTGAATTACTGGTAGAGATGTAAATTGTTCAATCTTTTTTTGAAAAAAAAAGTTTGGAATTATACCCAGAAAGTTACTAGACTATGCATATCTTTGATCCATATCTATCTTTTTATCCAGCTAGCTAGCTATATAACTACATATCTATATCTATATATATATGTACAAAAATATGTTTAGCAGTTCTTTTTTGTGGTAGTCAAAAATTGTAAACTAAGATGTCCTCATATTGAAGAATAGCTAAATAAATTGTGGTATATGAATGTAATACAATATTATTATGCCATAAGAAATGATGAAATGGACAGTTTCAAGGAAACTGGTAAGACATTTATGAACGGATGCACGACAAGGAGAAAGATTTACACAATGATAACAGCATTATAGAGAAAAACAAATTTGAAAGATTTTAGAACTGTGATCAACAAAATGATAAACTTTGAGTCCAAAAGAATGAAGATGAAATAGGCCACTCACCTCATGATAGAGAGGTAACAGATTTAAAAAGCAGAAAGAGATACACTTTTGTGGATATAGTTAACTTGGGACTTTGTTTTGCTGTACCATGTAGGTGTGTGTTGAGGATTTATTTTTCTTTCTTTTATAATTTGCTCAGTGGGGGCAAGAGGCAGTGAGAAGGAGGCTTAATTAAAGCATTCATAATTTTTGTCTCTGTAGGCCTCAAGGTCTTGAATTATATGAAGTCTAAGTTCCATTCTGCCTTCAAATACTATGACCCAAGATCATCTTGTGCTACATTCAGCTCTGTGTAAGATTTTGACTTAAAGTAATCTGGAAAGGCAGGTGGTCATATTGAATTGACTTGAACATTTCCATTTGTCCTCACTCATTCATGAGTAGTTCATTTCATGTTGAGTTCATCACATCCCATCAGATGATGTAACCGTGATACTTCTTTTTGTACGTATTGGCCACGTGTTTTCTCTATTTGTGTGCCTCTAATGTGTGAATACTATGTAAGTTCACTCTCCCCACTGATACAGAGTGAATTTGTGAAAAACGAGCCCCAAGTATAAGTGGTATGATATTTTATTCCAATTTTTATTATGCTATTTCCTTAAATATATTTGCTTTTAATATCTTCTGGTTGACTAAAAAAGTAAATGTGTTGGTATGTTGGTTTTTTTTTTTTTTGCTTTTTGGAGGGGGGAAAGCAGGGAATTTGGGGTTAAGTGACTTGCCCAAGGTCACACAGTTAGTAAGTGTTAAGGGTCTGAGGCTGGATTTGAACTCAGGTCCTCCTGACTCCAGGGCCAGTGCTCTCTTCACCATTCTACCTAGCTGCCCTGGTATGTTCTTGTGCATTGTAATTTTGAGTCTATACAAACCTATAGTGTACCTTAAATTTGGAAAGATATTCTGGGAGCACTACATGTGAAAGTGGGGTGCCACAGGTCATAGATACATTTATATAATACTAATAAAATCTGTGATTAGTTGCTTATTAATCAATTAAGAGTTTTACTGTATATATACCAGGATTTATATTTGTGTGTGTGTGTGAAAGTTGTAATGAGTAATCTGTGTACAATATTATTCCCCCCTCCCTCAGTGGAATATAAAATCATTGAGGGTAGGGACAATCTTGATTTTTGACTTTGTATCCCCATTTTTTTCACTTCTATTCTTTGCAGGACAATAATATTTATTAAATATAAAGATGACAGCCAATTCCTTTCAACTAAAAAATTCCATGATTATTTTTCATTCCTAAACTGTACATTGACTTTATTGCTGTATCTCAGTGATTTGATGGGCATTTCTACTTTCTTGTCTTAACTCTCACCCTTTTAAATTTTCTGTTTGTAATTGTAACTTCAGACTAAAACCCTGATTTCACATGTGGAGAGCTTGGGGCTAGACAGAATGTGGGACTGTCTACAGACATCATAAGTGCTGGGAGCTAATATTATGTGTTAATTGGCACTAATCTAGCCAATAGGCACTGACAAAATGTGTCAGTATCACATTCACAAAGTAACAGATATTAACCATTTGTGTGTGTGTGTATGTGTGTGTGTGTTCATGTTCCTAGGGATTAGTGCAAAGGACGGATGTGTACCCTGGGATGTTTAGGTGGCTGGAGTGGATGAATTACCAGTATGAGGAAAGAGAAAAGTGGATTGTGATGTATTTGAATAAGAGGCCATAAGGTACAGGGAAAAGATTGCTGGTTTGGGGATCCAAAGACAAGGTTTTGAATACTGGTTCCATTACCTGAATGCTCTTGGTCTTAATTTCTTTGGAACTTGATATAACATCTGAAAAATTAAGGAAATAGAATAATAACCCCCAAGATTTCTTCTGGCTTCTGGATTCTTGTGATCTGCTGTCAAAGGATCAGAGACTTAAAACTGGAAGGCATCTAGAGGATAGGGGCTGACCCAGAGTTCACTCCCTGGCAACACCAGCGGTGGGCTTCAGAGGCAACTGCAACAGTAGCAGCAGCTTTAGCAGCTCTCAGCCCAAAGAAGCTAGAGGGGGTCAGACAACTGGCTAGAGAGAGAGTATAGGGCACCCTGAAGTGACAGTGGGTGCAGAACTGCTATTTGGCAGTTCTATTTCCCATGAAAAATTCTGGATCTCAGTTCCATGATGGAGAGGAGCACTAGAACTTGTGGTTAGAGAAGGGCGGGGACCCTGGTCACAGCTCCAGGTCCAAGAGGAACACTAGTATTTGCAGCTATCGGGAAGCAGGTGGCCTTCTTGGGTAAAGATCAGAGTGCAGACCAGGGGAATAGTGTTTATAACTCTCTTTGGATCATGCCACCTTGAAAACCTCCAAAACTTGCAGACCTCTCAAAACTAGCTCTCAAAACAGTAGCATAGAAAAGCCTGAAGCTTGGGACAGTGCCTCCCCGTCCCAGATGGGCAGAACCCAACTTTAATATAGAGCTCAAAGTCAAGAAATAGGCTGGGAAAATGAGCAAACATCAAAAACGAAAAAGAACCTGACCATAAAAAGCTACTATGGTGGTAGGGAAGATCAAGACACAAACTCATAAGAAGACAGCAATGTGAAAAATAGCTAAAAGCAAAGTCTCAAGAAAAAATGCAAATTGGACACAAGCCACAAATTTCTGGAAGAGTTAAAGAAAGTAATGAGTGATAGAGGAAAAATTGGGAAAAAAATGAGAGTGATGCAAGAAAATTATGAAAAGAAAATTAACAGCATGGCAAAAGAAACACAAAAAATACTGAAGAGAATAAAAAAATTAAAGAATTAAAAAAACCAAGGGGCAGAAAGAGGAATGCATTGGGAAAAGGTGGAAGGAAGAGGAAGAATGGAGAATATTATCTCACATAGAAGTAGTATGCAAGGAAGAGTTTTTACAGTGTGTGTACTGGGGAATAGAGGAGGTGGTAGCAATACCTGAACTTCAGTCTCATCAGAATTGGTTCAAAGAGGGAAGAATGTATATTCACACTCATTTAGGTATAGAAATCTATCTTACCCCACAGGGAAGTAGGAGGGGAAGGTGATAAGAGAAAGGGGAAAATGGTCATAAAAAGGAGGACAGATTAAGGGAGGCAGTGGTCAGAAGCAAAAGAGACTTTTGAGGAAAGATGGGGTAAAAAGATAGAGAGGAATAAGAAAGAGAAAGCAGGGTGGAGAGAAATACACAGTAATCATGACCGTGAATGTGAATATGATGACCTCACTTATAAAATGGTTTAGAAGTTAAAATACAATAGTGTGTTGTTTACAAAGAGACACAATTGAAACAGAAAGACACGTACACAGAGTAAAAAGGGCTGGAGAAGAATTTCTTATGCTTCAGCAGACTTAAAAAAGGCAGGAATAGGAATCACGATCTCAGACAAAGCAAAAGCAAAAATAGACTTAGTTAAAAGAGATAATCAGGGAAATTACATTTTGCTTAAAGGTACCATTATAATTAAGTAATATAAAATTTTTATAGTAACTTTCTCTGATAAAGCAATCATTTCTAAAATACATAGGGAACTGAATGAAATTTATAAAGAAAAGAGTCATCCACCAATTGATCAAATTGGTCAAAAGATATACATAATTTTTCAGAAGAAGAAATAAAAATTTTCAATAGTCATATAAAATGCTCTCAATCACTACTGATTAAAGCAGTGAAAATTAAAACAACTCTGAGTTGCCACCTGACATCTATCAGGTTGGCTAAAGTGACAGAAAAGAATAATGACAAATGCTGGAAAGGATACAGAAAAATAGGTACACTAATGCATTGTTAGTAGAGTTGTGAATTGATCCAACCATTCTGGAGAATATTTTGGAAGTATGTTCAAAGGGCTCTAAAACTGTGTATACCTTTCAATTCATTAATATAGCTACTAGGTCTGTATCCTAAAGAGATAGAAGAAAAAGGAAAAGGACCTATGCATATAAAAACATTTATAGCAGCTCTTTTTGTGGTGGCAAAGAATTGGAAATTGAGAGGATGCCTAGCAACTGGGGAATGGCTGAACAACTTTTAGTATTTGATCATGATGGACTACTACTGTGCTGTAAGAAATGATGAAGGGGATGGTTTCAAACAAATCTGGTAGGATTTATGTTAACTGATGCAAAGTGAAGCAAATAGAACCAGGAGATCATCTTACACAGTAATAGCAATATTGTAATGATGATCAACTATGAAAGACTTAGCTACTCTGATTCAAGACAATTACAAGGGACTCATGATGAAAAATGCTATCTCCAGAGAGAGAATTGATGAACTTTGAGTCCAAATTGAGGAATTTTTCAACTTTCTTTATTTTTCTTGCTTTTTTGTTGACATATATAACATATGTTTTGTATGATTTCACATGTACAGTTAATATATTGCTTGCCTTCCAGGGTAAGGGAGAAGCTGGAGGGAGATGAAGAATTTACAACTCTAAATTTAAAAAAAATAATGAATTAAGAAAAGAAAATGTAATGTTATCTATGTTTTGTTATATTTTTATTTATTTTGTTAAATATTTTCAAATTACATTTTTTTTTAAAGCAATCGGGGTTAAGTAACTTGCTCAAGATTACACAGCCAGTTATTTCTGGGCGTGGTGCTGAGTTGTCTGAGCCCAGGATTCGATTTCCAGGTCGTCCCAACACTGGAGCTGGTGATCTTACTCGCTGAGCCACCTGGCCGCCCCTCAAATTACATTTTGATCTCTTTCAGGTAGGGTAACATTTGTCAGTGTTTGGGCTGCATGTGCCATGTTTGTTACCTCTGTCCTATACCATGTTCTCATATTACTTTATACACGTTTTGCATTGACTTGTCTGTTTATATATTGTTCTATCCCTCTCCACACCTACCAGTAGAACACAAGTTCCCCAAAGTCAGGGATTATGTTCATTTTTGGTTTTGTATGCTCTAGAGCATAGTAGGTGCCTAATAGATGTTTGTTTAATTGAATTGTCAAAATTTGGTGTTGTAGCTCCTGAGCTACTTTAAGTATAGTCATATGATTCTTTGAGTCACAGTACTACTACTAATCCTAGCTAACATTTCTACGATATTTGCAAAATACTTTATAATATATTATCTCTGAATCTTATGATTCTTTTCCTCCCCCTCCTCCATTCTTCCTCCTCTACCTCCTTCTATGTAACTGATGGGAGTGAATAGATTGCAATACATTTACCAACCAAGAATTATGCAAGTAAATTGGTATAAAGGATGTAATCACAGAAATCTGTGACTGGAAAAGGAGGCTGGCAGATCAGATGTGAAGAGAAAGGGATAACTAATGAATGGCCCTTTTTTCCCCATTGGTATCTATGATCTGAAATCAGGAAGACTCATCTTCTTAAGTTCAAATCTGGCTTCAGACACTTATGTGAGCTTGGGCAAGTCACTTAACTTTGCCTCAGTTTCCTTTTCTGTAAAATGAGCTGGAGAAGGAAATGGTGAATCTCTCCAATATCTTTGCTGAGAAAGCCCCAGATGGGGACATGAAGAGTTGGACATGACTGAAACAACTGAACAAAACCTATACATGTCAGAAATATTAAAGGATAGTTCTGAGCATGGTGGATGGACCCCTCTGTAGAATTTATAGGAAGGTATAAGCCCGTTGTAGAGTTTGAGAGGGCAATCATCATAGGAGCAAATAGCCCCTGCAATAAAAACATAGGTCCTTTGAAGTATTAAATAATAATTTGATTATTATTTGTATTTAATATATTTAATTATTATTTAATATAATTAATAATCTCTCTCTTCCCCTCTCTCCCCCCTCCTTTTTCTCTCCCTCCCTCCACCCCCTTTCCTTTCTCTCTCCCTCACCCACTTTATCTTTCTAGCTCTCACACAAGGCAATTTGGGACAGTGGTTAGCTTGCTGGTCTTGGAGTCAGGTGAACTGGTTTTAAATCCTGCCTCGCATACTTACTAGCTTTATGACCATGGACAAATCTCTTAACCTTTCTGAGGCTCAGTTCCTTTATCTGTAAAACAGGGATGATAACCCATGCACTACCTACCTTAGAGGGCTATTATGAAAGAAATGCTTTGTGAGACTTCTGTCCCTACTCTCTGGGTAGAGGAGTGTGTGAGGGGAACATTTAGAAATGAGACAGTTGTAAAGACAAAAGATGTTATTAATAAGTTTAAAAAACCTTTTAAGCTATATATGTGTGTTGTTATTTATATAGAGTATTTTATTGGATCTTACAACAACCTAGTGAAACAGGTGAGGGCCTCCATTTCTATTCCCATTTCACAAATGGTGAAACTGATATCAGAGAGGTTGGTCCACATCTGCTTTGTGATAGAACTGGGGGTAGATTCCAGGCATCCTCACTTCTCTACTACTACAACGACTACCTCTATGACTATGACTACTTCTACTTCTACTACTACTATTACTATTACTACTACTGCTACTACTATTACTACTACAACCATTACTACTGCTACTGCTACTACGTCTACTACTACGACTACTACTACTACTACTATTACTACTACTACTACTCCTACTACACACACACACACACACACACACACCCTCCCTCCTAGGTGTTAATTCTTTTCTTTCTACCTCCACTGTACAGAGAACAGGCATTAATCCTTAATCACAAGTCTAGCCTTGACGTAGTCATCTCCACTTCTACGTTATCTGTGATAAAAAATGAAGCAGATCTTATTTGAGTGCAAAAGTCTATTGGTTGGTGCCTCCCATATATTACCAAGGTGCTTCACTTATATACGTGGAATTTAGACCTTTGAATATTAGAAGTGGAAATAACTTTTGAGATCATGGAATCCAGCCTCCTAATTGTATACAGGAGGAGCCTGAAGTCCCTTGGAGGGGAAGTAACTTGTCTAAGATCATAATAGTGAGTGTATAGAAGAGCTGGGATTCAAACTCTGGCCCATTTGATCCCAAGTCTAGGATTTTTTCCATCACATGATCCTTCTGAAGTTGGTGGAATTTACTTGGCTTTATACCTTTTTGGCACATGCTAGTTCACAGACACCCCTATGTCCCTCTCCAACCCTGACTTACACATTTTTCAAATCTGTGTCATTGAATACTGGTGAATTTCACAATGCAGATATTTACATAGTTAGTATTGATAAGACACTTAAAGATTTGCGAAACACTACAAATACTATCTCATTTTATCCTCAGAGCTTAGTACAGTACCTGGTACCTAGAGGGCACTTAAAAATGTTTATTAAATTGTATTATTGAATGGAGGCAGGTGCTTTTTTATTGTTCCCAGTTAACAGACGAGGAAGTTGAGGCAGTTAAGTTTACTGAGCAAAGTAAGTGCCTGAAGTGAGATTTGAATTCACTTGACTCCAGGTTCATCACCTATACTGTGCTACAACTAATTGCCTCTATTTATGGAGAATGAAGATCCAAATGTTGGTTTCTGAAGTGAAATTATATTGGATAAGTGAATAGCTAGAATATTTACAATATTTGTCTCTGTTGAATTTTTTTAAGCAAACAGCTCTCATGCTATAGGAAACAGAAGGCAGAGATTTGGGGCATTGGGATGTGGGCAACAGTGTAAGAGGAAAACTTTCAGTGGCAAAGAGAACATGTAAACAATTCCATCTGGGAAAGACTATAGACAAGAGGTCATGAGAAGAAACCTGAGTCCAATTCTGTCTCTGCTGGGTGACTTCAGGCAAGTCACTTAACTGTTCTGGGCTTCTCTTTCCTCCTTTGGAAAGCCAGAAGGTGGAACAAGATTACCTTTCAAGTCCCTTCTGGCTCTGATTGCCTGAGTTTCGTTTTGATAAGTTAATAAGGTCCTCTTTTGCAGTAACATTTTAAGTCTAACCCTTAACTTGTTGGAACCTTTCGGTGGCTATGCTCCTTTGATTAGTTTCAGCCCTGAAACCACCATGAATCTGCTCTCTATAGCTTTTCTTTTCCTAAAGGATTTCCACAAGGAGTTATTCCTTAAGTTGGCCATTGCTTAACTCATTTTGCAGGAGATACAGGGCTGATTCTGTGAAAAGATTAATGGAAAGGGAGACCAAACACCAGTATTTTGGTTTGGACTCTGCCACTAACTCAGTTTCTTCATCCATAAAGTATGAGTATTAGACTTGATCTCTAAGGTAAGATTCCTTTTGGATCTAACGTTTTACATTCTTTGATTCCAAAATCCCTTCCAGCTTTGCTGTGACCTTTTCATGGGTAAGCACTGAGTTCAAACTCCATAAACAGAACCAAAAATTTAACAAGCCCTATCCAGCTTCTTGCTATGTATGTGCATGTTAGTTTCCAGGGACAATAGCTAACACCAAATTTACCAGTTGCTTTTGGGTAGAGCTGGCTCCCACGCAGGTGTGTCTCTTTGCCAGAAGATCTTAAAGACTTGGGTTTTTGATGGAGGTGTGTCCTTCTGCTCCCACCCTCTTCCTTCACTGCTTCTAACCCAAATGGAGGGCCTCCATTGTTTCTCAAGTCAGATGAAAGAATGCCTTTGTTCCCACCACCCCTTCAAGAGAGTTCAAGTATCTCAATGTCTGGTTGTTTTCACTGAAGTGGGTCCAACACTTTGCACAAAGACCCATTGACCTCCTAATGGCAGCAGCAGGAGCCTGCCTCTCCTAACCATGGCAGAAATATTAGGTCACCTCATGATGAGGCAGCTACCTTCAGGCAGGTTAGCCATGACTTCACTGTGTGGTGGCTGGCCTCCATAATGGATCTTACTCCGGGGGCGGTTGAAAGAGCATGTTCTCATAGGCGAAGCACTCCAGACTCCAAAAGGCAGCTCTTGTCCTTCTGTAAGAGGGAAGGTCCCTTCTTCCTGCCATCCCTTCACGGAGGAGGGAAAACAATAAAGACATGAGCTCATGTTTCTAGAAACACTTCTGAATTTTACAAAGTCCTGTAGCGTGCATTTTACAGAAATGACTTGCCCATGGTTATACCACTAGGAAATACCACAGCTAGGCTATGAATCTAAATGTCTTGATTCTAAGTCAAGAAATCTTGCCAATATACCTTACCGTTTCTCAGGCATTGGGAATTGTATATGATGTGAGGAGAGCTTGAACTCAAATCCCAGCTGTGCTCAGTGAATCATTGTGTGGTCTTTGACCAAGCAACCTGTTCCTCAGTTTCCTCAAAGGCAAAACCAGGATTTGGAGTATCTCTATGACCCCTTCTAGAGTTAAGTGTTATGATGTCATGATATGAAGAAAGGGATTATCCATGAAATTTTCTGATGATCTGTACATAGAAGGGGAGGTTAGTGCAGCTGAGAGAGCAAAGGGAACAAAGAACCTGGGTTTGAGTCAAAGAATAACAGGATCTTATAGGTTATCTAGTTTCAGGTAAAAGAAGAATCTTCTTTAACATGCCATCAACAAGGGGCCATTTAGTTTTTTTTTTTAATACTTCCCATGATAGGGACTCACTATTTCCCAATACAACCTATTTTATTTGAGTCCCCAGTCCTGTGTTCCCTCTTAGGTAAAAAAAAAAAAAATTAAGAAGTTTTTCCTTATCTTGAGCAAGAAACTGCCTCCATGTAACTTTTACTCAGAGTTTTGTCCTCTGAAGTCAACCAAAACAAGTCCTCAAAGCTCTGCCATTCAATTCTATGACCTTGAACAAATTCTTTTATAGTTCTAAGCCTCAGTTTTCTCATCTGCAAAATGGGGATCAATGATGTTTGAACTACCTAAGTCACAGAGTTGTTGTGAGGATCAAATGAGGTCAGTGTGTGGTGTTGTTCATGTTTTTGTTATTGCACAGACAGAATCTGATGCTCTTTCCTAATCAGTTGTACTGTGTGATGAACACACAGAGGATTTTTGTTTGTTTCTTTCACACCCTAGTATGAATTGGGTGGCTTAAATAGAAAGGAAAACAAGGTATGGTGTCTGGCTAATTGTTAGCTCCCAGTGGCGTGTGCTCTTCAAATGTCAGCGCTGGAAGAAAGAGCGATCTTAATGATGAGTAAACTGAGGCCAAGAGAGAAGAAGAGAGACTTGTCCAAGGGCACCCACACATTAAGTTAATGACAGAGAGAAGATTAGAACCTAGATGTATTTGGGGGAATGTGTTTGTGTATTTGTGTATTTGACTTCTCTAATCGGCAAATAAATAGGTTGATCCCTGGGAACATAACAATTTTTTGCTTTTTTTGAGGGATGGAGATTAAAAAAATAATTCTAGTGTTTTATGGCCTTTGAGAAACCTTTAATAAAGATGTTTTAAGAAGGAAGGCCAAAAAAAATTCAGATGCCTTTAGAAGTTACATGTTGAATTTATTATATATTTGAAAAGAAAAACTAGCTACACATAATAGAGACACAGTTTCATGTACAAATTTCTTTTTTCTCTCTACAGTGTTTAAATTCAAAATTAAAAAAAAAGGATAAAGGAAAAATGTTCTAGCATAAGGGTTCTTAATCTGGGGATCTATAATCTTGTGTTTTGAAAACGATTTTGATAACTGTATTTCAACATACTTGGTTTCCTTTGTAATCCTATGTATTTTATCTTGTGCGTTTGAAGTTATTATTTTGAGAAGTGATCCGTAGGCTTCATCAAACTTTCAAAAGGTCTATGACACAAGAAAGATTAAGAATCGCTATCCTAGAGATATGAGTGGTCTGGATGGAACATTTTATTTTAATTTAGAGACCCTTCTTTTGGTCTTTTCCTAGGCCTAGAATGCCCTATAATTCCTCCTTCATTCCTATCTCTGCCTGTTGAAATTGCATGTTTTCCTTAAGGCTCATGCTAAATATCAATTCCTCCAGAAGTTTTTCCTGAGGTCCCAGTAAGGAAATATCTTTCTTTTCTGGGACTTTGGGTGGTAAACACTATACTTGAACCTCATATGTATACTTTACTATCTTTTACTATGCATACTTATTATATTTTATTTTATTCCTATATATTTGTATATGTGTGTGCAAATATATTTATATATACATACAGAGACACACACATGTGTATAGACATGTATTTATGTTTCTATATCTATCATCTCTTTTTCTCTTCCCCTACTAGGCTATAAAGTTCATGAGAATAGGGAGTACAGTGACAATAACTCATATTACTAATAAATTTAAAGATTTGTGAAGCACTTTATATATTTTTAATCCCCATTTTATAGATGAGGAACTAAGGCTCTTAAAAGCTCAGTTATTTGCTTAAGATCACATAGCTAATAAGTATCTGAGATAAGATTTCAAGTACATTTTTCTAATTCCATGTCTGGTGTTTTACTTACTGTATCATGTTATTTCATGGTGTTTTCTGCCTTTAGTAGGTGCATAATTAGTAGGTGCTTGTTGAATTGTTAGTTCTGAAAACAAGCATCTTTCTAATATGGTAAATGCTTCATGAAGGACAAGTGTCTTGACAAATTGAAGATGTAAACACAAAGCAAATATGCTGGTTTCAGGTGATAGTAAATTGTTTTTAATACCCAAAGTACCCAGGTCGTTCCTGGCCTTTTTTGAAAGACTAAACAGTTTTCTGGGGTCAGTAGGTTTCAACGGTCATTAAGGAAAAATCTCAGGGAAAATGGAAAACCTTTTCATTGGATTCTGGAATCCTAGAGTTGGAAGGGACCTATCTCTCCCAACCTTGTTCTAATGGATAAATCCCCTCAGTGACAGCTTTGGTAAATGGTCATAGAGTTGAAGCTTGGTTACGTCTAGTGACAGAGAGCTCACTACCCATTGAGGCATCAGTGGCTTTCTTTAGTGGACAAAGATGCTTTTCCTTCCATTGTACTAGACTGTAAGCCTTTTGGAGGGCAAAGGCCACGTCTTCCCTAAATTTCTCAATTGCCCTAGGACCTAGCACAGGGCTGTAAACATAGTGGGTGCTCCATAAGCATTGTTTCTATTGCATTGTGTTGCTCCAAATTGTATTGTTCAGTGAAATAAAATCTCCCTCCAGCTAGCATTTAATCACTCTACCTTCTGGGGGCTAAGCAGAAAAACTTCACTAATAATAGAAGAGGTTCCCAATGATTATTTTCTTTAGTATTCTGACTCTTGTGTAAACAGCAATATAGCAAATCTGAAATTTTTGTGACCTTTGTTGTTCCACTAGTTTTTCCACATTTTTTTCCTGCATCCAATTTATGTCTGTCTGTCTGTCTGTGTGTGTGTGTCTGTATGTATGTATATCTCTCATTGCCATTTATAGGGCTAAAATTCTTGCTTAACGTCCTTTGCGGGCATAGAGTAGCCAAAAGTGGTTTAAAAAATACATGTTGGGGGCAGTTAGGTGGCACAGTGAATAGAGCACTGCCCCTGGAGTCAGGAGGACCTGAGTTCAAATTTAGACTCAGACACTTAACACTTGTTAGCTGTGTGACCTTGGACAAGTCACTTAACCCCAGTTGCCCTGCCTTCCCCCCTCCAAAAAACAAAGCAAAACCCAAACCAAAAGAAACCCATGTTGAACTGAATGAATTCAGGTTGGATGGTAGAAATAAATTTCCAAGATCATGAAAACATGGTGCCACTTTCTGTATTCCAGGGGAAAGTTTCACCTATCAAAAAAAGTAATCTTGTTATGGAAGTAGGGAGTTCTAGGTTCTAGTCTTTCTATGTGGTCTTTAGCAAAGCACTTTCCTCACTGAGTCTCAATTTCCTTATCTGAAAAATGATGAAATTAGACAAGATGATCCCTAATGTCCCATCTGGCTGTAACTTTTCATATTCTAATGTTCTTTGTTCTAAATACCCCTTAGCTTTGCCATTCTGACATTCTAAAGCCCCTTTGAGCTTTAATGTAACAATGCCCAATGTTCTAAAAATTCTTCTACCTACGGCTCTCTAGGAGTTGAGGATTCTTTTTATATTCAGTTCGTGACAAAGATGCTCAAGGACTAAAATCAAATGAGAGAAAGCAACCAGCTGTGGGAGGTAGTCCCAGGGAATAAGAGAAGAGTGTCCTGAGTGCACAAGGGCTGACTGACACTGTGGCTTTGAGTTAGCAACAACAGCAACAAATCCTACTTATAAGTGTTTCCTAGTTTACCAGTTTGTCGTTCAGTTGTTTTAGTCATGTCTTCCTCCTTCTGACCCCATTTGGAGTTTTCTTGGCAAATATACTGGAGTGGTTTGCTATTTCCTTCTCCAGCTCATTTTTACAGATGAGGGAACCGAGGCAAGCAAGGTTAAGTGATTTGTCCAGGGTCACACAGCTACTAAGCGTCTGAGGCCGGATTTGAACTCATGAAATTGAGTTCAAGTCCAGCACTCTACCCAATGTGCCACCATGTTGCCCAGTTTCCTAAGTACTTTCTTTGCAAAGCCCTGTGAAACAGGAAATGGAGGTTAATATTTTTATCTGTGCGTTATACATGAGGAAACTGAGATTCTATGTCTTTCCCACAGTCAAATAGTTAATAATCAGAGGAGGGACTTAAACCCAAGAGTTCTGATTTAATCCTAGTGTTATTTTAACTGTTTTAAACAACTTTTAACTATTTTAGCAACTTTTTTTCCCTTTTGTCTACTGGGAAAAGTGAGTGAACCCTTTGCTACTCTAAGGGAATATAATATGGATATGAGGATAGTTATTGGTGAGGGGTACCAGTGGTATTACAACAATAACATCCTTTAAAGTCAGTTAGTCCAGTCCAAAGCTTTCCATGGCAGAATGGAAAAGTACAAGCTCTTTATCCTGCCCTTCAAGGCCCTTCATAACCAGAATACAGCTCATTATTTTCTAATCATTTCACACTATTTCCTTTCACATACTTGAGATTCCAGCCTAGGTGGTCTTCTAACCATCATATACATACACATGTGTGCACATGTGCATGTTCTGATATGCACGTGTATGTACACATGCATGTATATGGACACACATGTATACATATGCACACACATATGTTGTGGAGTGTGCGTGTGTGTGTATTATCCTGTTCTCTCTTTGTGCCTTTTTCAGGGTCCCTCATTCCTGGATGTCCACCCCATTGCATCCCATCTTTGCCTATGGAAATGCTACCCAGCAAGCTCTCAAGGTCCAGCCCATATTCCACATCTACCATGAAGAGTTCCCCAATCAAATTCTGCTAGTTATCATCCCAGAGATAGGTTCAATGATTCTAAAGGTTTCTTCAAGAACTAATATTATAATATTGTATATTATAATTCCATAAACAAAGTGTCTTTTTAATTGTCGATACCATAATTGGCACTGCAGCACTTTCCCTCATCCTTGGGAAGAAAACCCAACCTGCCTTAGAACTTACCCAGCTCACAATGTCCAAGCCCCCATCCAGTTCAAATATCTGGGGTTACTTCCATCTCTGACATTCTATACTGTGGCCTCTAAAAGCTCATGCAACTCCAATGTTTTATGTTTTATGAGTCCCAGGTCCCTTTCAGCTGGAAGCAATCTCAACCTCCCACATGGTCTTAAATTCTAACTTAAAATTTTTTATATTATTTGGTTATTTTAATGCCCTTATTAGACTCTGAGATACTGTCTTTTATCATTTTTGTATGTCTAGCACCAAAGGAGAGGCACTGAATTGAATTCCATTTCTTGAATACAAGCTGAATTGAATTCATTTTGTTGAATTGAACTAATAAATAATAATAGAGTACTCAGACTTGTACTACTAAGCACACTGGGGATTATAAGAGTGTCCTGGGCCAGGCTTGACTCAGACCATTCCTTTGATCTAGGCTCAGGATTGGAACTAAATGAGACCCTCATGGGCCATATGCCATTTAGCAAAAGGAGGTTTACTTTATATTATAGAAAAGATGTTCAGCAAGGATACAGAATCCATTCAGTTGGGCATAGCTCTTCTCCTAATTTTCCACAGAGCAGGTCACCAGCATGTGCCAAGCTTGAAGAGCCAACTATCCCTTGTGGGCTTGGGCTTTTGTACTCAGGTGACCAGGAAGTTACATCTTGGGTTTGAACCTTATTCCTCTGGACCAATCAAGTCTTCAGGACTGTTCTATTGCCTTTTAGGGAAAAACAACATCAACAAAAACAACTAGCCTAGCCTACATTGTCAGGTACCTTTTAACATATTTGTTCCCACCGCTAAAAGAGAGTGGACGAATCAGTCATGGCTCGGCTACCAAAGAGGACCCTCAGCAAGTTTCTTGTCTGGGCTTTGATTTCCTTATTTTCAAAAAGAGGAAAAGGAAAGCAATGTGGTGTCATGGAAAGAGCCTTGAATTTTAATCCTAGGTTTTGCTCCTTATTATCTGTATGACCTGGAGCAAGTCATTCAGCCTTCAGTGGCTGACCTTTTTCCATCTTTAAAATGAGGGGTCAGGCTAATATTGCTTCTCAGGCCCTTCCAGCTCTAGACTGATGATGCTGAAATCTTTGACCTGGGGGTAGTTGTGATCTTATTTGTAAGATGATACTAGGCCTAAAAATTGTGAAATACAAACAAGGCTGTCCTAATCAAATGCTAACTAGTGGTGTGCTGTTATCACCGTAGAAAGTTAGGGAAGAGGGAGGACTTTGCAAGCTGGGTAAGTTCTAAGGCAGGTTGGGTTTTCTTCCCAAGTATGAGGGAGAGTGCTGCAGTGCCAATTATGGCATTGCCAATTAAAAAGCCACTTTGTTTATGGAATGTTTCCACTTCCCCAAGGAGAACACTGAAATGTGGAGAGACAGCAATAGGGTGGTGATGGGAGCGAGGCCTTTGGTCTAATGTGGTTGCCCAGGAGAACAGTGATCCATATGGAGCCTGCCTTCTATTGTTTACAACTCATTTCCTCTGTCTTGAAATGAATCTTTGGAGGAAAAGAGTCAGAGAAGAACTTTTACTAGCTATAAGCTGCAGGATGTTAGGCCTGTTTAAAAAAATTTCCTAGTGATTCTCAAAGATTATATATGACAGTAAAACTATAAAGGATGTTCTTTCCTGTCTGAATCCCCAATGTTGACTTTAAGGCTTGTCTCCAGGTTCACCTATTCCTGGAAGCCATTCCCAGCAGTCCAGTCCAGCCCAGCCCAGCCCAGCCCAGCCCAATGTGATTTCTATTTACTATTTGTAGTGTTTGTCTGGCCTTAGCAGAGAAAGCTATGGCCTTGTGCTCAGGACTGAGGATGAGTAAACAAATTAGCTATGGTATCTTCCATTAAGGTGTTTGCAGAATAGTGTAGGGGAAGCACCTTTGGACTTGGAGTTGAGACATAGGTGCAAATCCCCAAATTACTTGCTTTTTGTGTAGCATTGGTTAAGTTGCTTAAGCGTGATGAGTCTCAGTTTCCTCTTATGTAAAACAGGAACAGCAGTACTTATACTTCCCATCTTACAGTACTGCTTGAGGAAAGCGCTTTGTAAACCTTAAAGTAAGAGCTGTGTAAATTATTCAAATGGCAGTTATTATTATTGTTGCATTGAACTATTATTTGAATCTTCATGTGAAAATTGAAGCCCTTCCTTCATGTAAAACCTTTCCTGGTTTCCCTTCCTCCATTCCAACTTTTAGTGTCCTCCCTCCCCAAAGCACCTTGGATTTTTTTTATTTTATACACATACACACACACACACTTTCCATGCATAAATACATACAGGTTGTCCCAATCCAATGAAGTGCAAGTCAGTGAGCTCTGTTTTCTGGAAATAAATGGATGATAACTTATGGTTATAAAACTTGCCAGTGGTTCCCTTGAATACCTGAAAAATCCTTATGAGTATCCTATCACGATCTGTTCTGTATCCTTTTCTTAAATTTTTTCTCTTTGGTGATCTTATCACATTTTCTCACTTGGTGACCTCATCAGCTCCTTATGAGTTTAATGACCCATTCCATGAAGATGGCTCACAGATATATATTTATATATCTAGCCCTAGTCTCTTCCCTGAGTTGTAATCCTGCACCATCACCTGCCTATTGGGTATTTCAGACTAAATGTCCCATAGACATCTCAAATTCAACATGTCTGAAACAGGATTCATTATCTCTTCCACTTCTGAATTTGCCTGTTTCTCTCAAGGGCATCACCATTCTTCCTGTACCCCAGTTTCTCCACCTGGGTGTTATCTTTATTTTTTTAAAGCAATTGGGGTTAACTACCTTGCTCAAGTTACACGGCCAGTTATTTCTGGGTGTGGTGCTGAGTATCTGAGCCCAGGATTCGATCTCCAGGTCATCCCAACACTGGAGCTGCTGCTCTTACTCGCTGAGCCACCTGGCCGCCCCTGGATGTTATCTTTGACCCCTCACTTTGATTCACCCGACATATCTATTCAGTTGCCCAATTTTGTCATTTCCACCTATAGAATATCTTTCTCATTTGATCCCTTCTCTGTGCTCACATACCTGTTACCCTGGTTCAGGGCCTCATCATTTCTCATCTGGACCATTAGAGCACCCTCTTCATGAGGCCCCCTGTTCAGGTCTCTCCCCTCTTTGCTCCATCCTCCACATGACTGCCAAAGTGATTTGCCTAAAGTGCGGGTCTGATAAAAGTTATTCTTCTGCTCAATAAACTTTGCTGACTCTTTATTGCCTGTAGGATGAAATATAAATTCTTCTGTTTGGCATTTAAAGGCCTTCACAATCTGCCTTCAACCTACTTGTCTAATCTTATTACAGATCACTCTACTTTTGTCAAGTCACAGCTGAATCAAATTGGCTTCTTACTGTGCCTCCCAACAGTACTCCCACCACCCCTTCCCATGCCACTGAGTCTGATGTCCCCTCTGCTCTTAACACACTTGCTCTTCACCTTAGGTCCTTATTTCCTTTGAGACTCCGATCACGCGTCACCTTCTCCAGTCAGACATGTAAAGCTCATCTCCTCCTGTCCACATCTGGGCAGCAAAACTCCCAAGTTCAGCATGAACCAGGGGGAAATGTATCTGGGAAATGATGAACAAATAAATAAAATATAATAGAACATAGGTGATGTTAATTTGTGGTTTTCTAGGTCGATATGTGGTGGGTAGGAGTCTGTTTGTATTTGAGTTTGATACCACTATGAAGCCTTTGCTGGTCCCCCCAATTTCTAGTGCCCTCCTTTCCCAAATTACCTTGCATTTATTTTGTGCTTGACATATATTAAGATGTACGTGTTGTCTCACCCCAACAAAATACAAGCTCATTTAGAGCAGGTACTCTTTCATTCTTTGTATTAGCATCCCCAGTGCCCGGTAATGTTGTTGTTGTCTAGTTGTATCTGACCCTTTGTGACCCCATTTGGGGTTTTCTTGACAAAGATACAGGAGTGGTTTGCCAATTCCTTCTCCAGTAGATCCATTCTGTCAGGTAATCAGAGGTTAAGTGACTGGCCTAGGGTCACACAGCTAGGAAGTATCCAAGGCAGGGTTTGAACTCAGGTCTTACTGATTCCAGATACAGTGCTCTAGTCACTGAGCCACCAACTGCCTCTGTGCCCATCAACTGAAAGCTCATCATAAATGCTAGTTTATTAACTGATCATTTCTTTTTACAGAGGAAGAAAACGAGGCTCAGAGAGTCCAAACAAATTATTCACAAGCGCACAGCTAGCGTGTTCTAGAGTGGAGAATGGAAATCAGGTCTTCTCACTTCCAGGGCTCTTGCTATGCCAAGCTATGTACAAATTTCCTGAGGACCAGACCCCTATAGTATTGATTTTTGTATGACCCACAATTCCGTATCATAGACCTTTCCTACATTAAACATTCCAATAGACATCAAAAGAGTGTTCATTAGGGGAAGCTAGGTGGCTCAGTGAATAGAGCACCCGCCCTGGAGTCAGGAGGACCTGAGTTCAAATCTAACCTCAGACACTTAACACAGATGTGACCTTGGGCAATTAGCTAAACCCCAATTGCCCTCCAAAAAGCAAATAAATAAATAAAAATGAAAAAGAAGTAAAAAAGAAGAGTATTGACTAATAATAAAGAGCAGTATCTGGGACACAGAAAACACTTTTCACCCTTGGAAGGTCTAAGGGTCCTAGCCAGTGTTTTCTTATTTTAAACTACTTTATATGTATATGCTAATTAATACAAGTACAAAGTTCTGTCATTTTCAAGCATTTGTGCCTACATATAAAGTATGTGTGTGTGTTTATATACAAACACATCCTATCATCTTTTCTAGGAGTGACTTAAGAATGTATTTTTTTTTTTCTTCTTTATGTTATTTGAAAGGAATGTGGCAAGTCCCTTCATCTTTGGAGACTTAGACCTATGGGGCAAGGAAGTTAGCCTAGCTACAGCAGCAAGATACCCTGGGGGATAGAGAGAAGATGGCATGTGCCAAGCTAGCTAAACCAATCATGCCACCCTGGTCTCAGTCTCTCCTCAGATTCTAATAGAGATGGCCTACGATTTAGAACCCAAAAATCCCAGGTAAAGCGTCCCCTACTATGTCCCCAAACCTTGACCCTGCTTCCAGCTCTGTCCCCACAGCTGTCAATGAGGGTAGTAATCTCCCTCATTTTACCAACAAGAGAGTAAAGCCAAGAGAAGATTAGGTGGTTTGCCCATGGGCAAATATTAGTAAATTATTAAAATTAGTAAATATTAGGGCTGAACATAACCCCTGCCCATTTTGGCTACCAAGTTTAGTCTTTTCACCATACTTCATTGCACTCTGTGTAGGAATTACTGGAGGACCCAATATGTGACAAAGGATCTCATACCAATGGTTTGAGAGACCAAAAGTTTGCAGAAAGAACAACTCAATTTATCCTAATGAGAAGTCCCGGGGCTCTGATCCTTACTACTTGTATGACGTCCCTGGGCCTCCTGTTTTCTCATGTTTTTGACTATGATTTTGGACAAGAAGATCTCAAAATTCTTACCTAGGTCTGCAGCTTATGATATTATGATTTAGGACCATGCTGGACCTCAGTTTCTAATTTAGAAATAGAAATGATCATACTTGAATTCCCGATCTACTGTTATGGAGAAGACTTTTTGTAAACATTATAGAACCCTATAAAAATGTCTTCCTCCTTCTACTTACTAGTGTGTTTTGGGTGGTGAGTTTGGAGCAGAATTTATACTCCTTGGGCAGGGCTGCTGCTATGTAATACCAGCTATCCAAGCTCCTCAGGAAGATAAGAAGTTAATGGAACCCAAAGATTCAGAGCTGCCTTTCTGCAACAGTAAAGCCATGAGGATTTTGTACAGGTGAGAACAGGTAACCTCTGTGAGGGCATAATTGCAAAACCAGAAAATGTTCTTCTGTCAGTTCAGATTGGTGACTAATTAATGGGTCTAATGCCTGCAGTTTGTGGCACAGGGTCCTTATACCAGAGACTCCCTTGAAAGCTGAGAACACTTTCTCTCCCTCATTTCATATCCCACCTTCTTCTTCACGATAGGGGTGCGGCGGTGGGACAGGTTGGGAGGGGAAAGGGAAATTTCTTTAAGGAAATTTCAACCTGAAAAATAACTTTGTACTGTTCATCTTCACCCAGGGGCACATTTCTTATTGGTGACTAATAGCTTTTTCACAATCCACCTTTTATATTCATTTCTATAAAGCTACACACAATGCCAAGGTTCATTTAAAGGAGACAACAGTATTTATTTCCCCAATCAGTTTCAAAAGAAATAATGTGTTGTGAATCTTTGAAGATTCATCTTCCAACCACCTCCTCCCTCCACTTCCCCCCCCATTCCCCCAAGAAGACAGCAACTTTCGGTCCAATCCACCCCCACTACCCATTCCATCCCAAAACAAAGGGGAAAGACAAAGAAATCCCAAAGATTTCAGTACACGCAGGGCTTGATGGCTTCATAGGTTCTTAAAGGGGAAAGATCAAAGACTCCAGACAATAAATACAGCCTTTGTTTCCAAGTGTCTCTAGCCACTCAGCTATCAGCAGAGTGTAAGGGGGGGTCACCTGCTAGTGGGCCAGCATGATCACTGTCTCCCAGTGTTAGATTGCGAATCAACTTCATGTTAGGATAAGCCCTCTGCTCCCAGTTCCCTGTATAAGAGTTTTAGTTCAAATAGCTGATCTGTACATGTTTCCAACAGATGGATTTCCCTCCATATTTGCCCTTTCCCCCACCCTTTTGGAAATGGCATCTTCCATTTCTCTGGGTAGGTTGGTATGATGAGAGAGAGGACAATCGAATGTGCCCAGAAAAGAACCTTTCTCTAAAGCAAAGTGACAGAATGCTAAGAGGGTGGGGGTGGGGGGATAATCAATCAACTATCCCTTGTCATACATGCTACCTTTCCCCTGACCTAATCTTAAGATTCCACTCTTTTTTTTTATATGTATATAATGTCTTAATTTTTTGAGTTAATAGAGAGATGTTGTGGTGTAGCAGAAAGGACACTGGACTAGGGGGCCAGGACACCTACCTTCTTGGCTCCACAACGAAGTAGCTCTGTAATATTGAGCAAACCATTTGTCCTCTCCCAGGCTTAGTATCCCCATGTATAAATGAGGGGACTGGAACAGATTAACTCTAAAACCCCTTCCAGCTCCAACATTCTGTGTTCTATAATGCTAAGGTCCTTTTCAGTTCTTAAAATCTATATTCTGTAAGTATAACATCTTTCACAGTGTTAATATCCCATGTTCTCTGATTCTAAGGTCCCTTGTAACTCTGATTTTTCATGTTCTATAAATAACCCTACATGTGTTGTTCTAAGATTCTTCCAGTCCTGACGTTCTGTGTTATGTGATTCTAAAGTCCTGTCTAGATTTAATGCTTTATGACTCTATACAAGTTAAAGAGGATTTTGGGACTGTTATTTTTCAAATTTGTAGATGTGGGTCAGGAAAAGGAAGTGGGAGGTGACTGAGGTGGGGTCTAATAATATTAAAACCTTCCCAGAAAAGAGATAAACAGTCTCTCAGGACTATGAGGAAATTTTTGTTAGCATCTTGCACTTTTAGTAAGTGACAGTTTTGCAAATTGCTAGTAAAGAACTTAAATGTCTAATTAAATCTCAAAGATGTACAAGAGTTTGAAGAAAGTGATTGATGCCCACAAAGGTACGGCTCCCTAATGGGGTCCTTCTGACAGCAATTTCGAAAGCCCATTTCACGGCTGATGTCTTGTTGTGATCCATGTTGTCATTTCTTCATTACTGATTAAAATTAAAAATCTGCTTGGCAAATCCATTGTAAAAATTTCCTTCATGAAAATCGACGGGTACAAATTATTTTGTCAATCGTCTGGCAATCAAAATGTGACTGGAGACTGTTTCGTGCCGACATTTCTTTTTTTCTCTCTCATGCCAATGACTTTTCACAACAAAGTTTTTAAAAGCGTAGGTGGCAGGCTTTGCAATACTTAAAAAATTAAGGACTCATCTATATTTTTAATGAAATGTTCTGTTTATGGTGAGTTTTTTCCCCTCCCTTTTATAGTGAAAGGGAAGGTTTCTCGGTAGGAAAGTCGGTCTGCTCTACATAATTGTCTAATGCTGTGTAATGACAGGTGGATAATAGTAATAAAAGCCTTTATTAGAATAAAATCTGTTTTGAGAATGGAAGCGTAAACTGTCTTAGATCTGGAGCAAAAAAAAAATGAAATCTTGGTACTTTCATGCTGAGTGGAAAATATTTACATGCAACTCAATTGAGCTGATTTTAAACTTTATATTTGCATGTCATGTTAAAGATGGTTGGAGGAAAAGGGAAGGAAAGGTTTGCAGGCATTATGGATAGGTTTCCTCTCCAGAACAATATATTGTGGAAATGTATTTAATATGGATAGGAGTGTATGTATATCTTACCAAAAATGTTTCTTGAATGAGTTATTCATTCCAGGCAGGCACTCAAAATGTTTCAATGAAAGAGCAATAAATTTGGGGTCAGAAGACCTGGATTTCAATCTCAGCTCTGTTCTTTATACACTATGTTATGGGGGACTATTCATTTTCTCTAGGTTTGAGTTTCCATATATATCTGTCTGTTTATCTATCTATCTACCTATCCATCCTTCCATCCTCCATCCATTCACTCATTCATCCATCTTCTATGCCTCTCTCTATCCATCCTTCCTTCCATCCACTTGTCTGCCTTCTATTTATCTATCCGTTTATCTATATTCTATCTATCCATCAATCTATCTATTCTAGATTATATTTTAAAAGATATCCCAATGTCTTTGCACCTCTGGTGGAGCTGTACTTTATGACCAGCTGATACCAAAGATTCTTTGGGAAAAGTACAGATTTTCCCTTGGGTGTGTTGAGCATACTACTAATAAATAATTAAGCTCCAAGAGACCAAGGACCTTGGATTATTGATCTCAGTTCCTTTTGGTGCCTAGTACAGTATGCCTTGTATGTTGTCATATGGCAAAGATGGTCAGCTATCATATGGCAATCGGTTGAAGGAAGGAGGGATATTTAGCTTGGAGAAGAAGGCACCCAGGGGGTACTTGATAGTTGTCTTCTGGTTTGAAAGACTGTCTCATGAGTGAGGTATTAGGTTGTTGTCTTTGACCCCAGAGGGCAGAATCCATAACAGAGGAATGGCTGGAAGTTGCAAAGAGGCCGATTTAGGCTTAGCATTAGGGCAAACTTCCAGCAAGTGACATGCCCACAAAATGGAAGGGGCTGCCTCTGGTGGGGACTCTTTTTGTATGTATTTGGGACTAAATGGCTACTGAGTCTCTTCCAGCTCTCAAATTCTTTGATTCTAAGATTCTGCAGAATGGAATTAGTATTGAGAGGCAGAAAAAGCACTAGATCTAAAGAAGAACTAGGTTCAAATCCTTCCGTGGACACTTGCCGTGTGACCATGGGCAAGTGTCTTCCCTTCAGCAAGCCTCCCAGTGTCCTCATCTGTAAAATGGGGATTAAAGACTCTTCTCAGAGATGTATTGTGAGGGTATGGGGTATGGACAGCTCTTTGCAAACCTTAAAGTGCTACATAAATTGCAACTGTTTTAAATATATGTTGAATTTTAACATAATAGTTCCTCCATAGTCAAAGCCACCTGGCTTCTTGAAGGCTCTGCTGGAGGAGCCTCATTGGACATACTTTTATACTTTTGTATAAATAAGCCTTTGAACGAAGACCTGGCATGTCTAGCATGTAAATACTGGTGCTCACTGTAGAAAGGCTGAAGACCCTCTGCAGCGTTGACCACCAACCATTCATGGTGGCCCAGGAGTCTGTGATCTCCATTCATGGAAGGAGTGAGAGACAACATGATACAGTGGAGTCAGGAAGATTTAGATTCAAATTCAGTGCCTTAGTCACATACTCCTGCTTGACTATGGTCAAGTCACTTAATATCTCGAGTATTCTGAGTTTCCTCATCTATTAAAAGAATGTGTTGGACTCATTGCCCTCTATGATCATCTCTGATCCTATGAACATTCACACCAAATACAGGCACAGATTCCCGAAGTACCAGCATAAGCTTCAGAGTCCGAAAGTGCTTACATGTTCTTAATTTAATCTTTACAACAACAATGTTAGGGAGGCAAGGCAGAAGTTATTATTCCTATTTCACAGAGGAGGAAACTGAGGCACAGAGAAGATCATTCATTTGTTCAGTGATGCTGCTATTAATTGGCAGAGGAAAGATTGCAACCCTAGTCTTATTCGATTCAATTCAACAAACGTTTATTAAATGCACATCATGTTCTGGGAATGAAAGGTTCCAGAGTGTATAGAGATTTGTAAATATGTTAATCATCGCAGGAAAATGTCTTAGAAAGTAGAGTCTTAAAGGAAGATGAAGATTCTGAGACCAGAAAATGAGGAGGGAAGACATTTCAGGCAAGGGAAGCAAATTGTATTCAGTCAGGTATGGTGTTCCTGAAGGCTGTGGGAAGAAAGTGGGGTTGATAGGAGGTTTGTAAAACTCCACCGAAAGGATTGAGCTACATGTAATGAGAGCTTTGGAATTCACTCTCACTTGGCTCAGAAGTCTGGGAGAAGGCTGTTCTTGTCATTATTTCCTGGAATTATATGGGCTATTGGAGGAAGGTGAGGAGCACCTCTATTATTTGGAAAATGATAATAATAATAATAGCAAAAAGAACATTACCATCATGGCCATTTTCATATACTTTGCTCACAGCAAGCAGTGAGGTCAGAGTAAGAGTCAATAAACATTTATTTTTATTAATGACTAATTAATAATTAATAAATACTACTATGTGCCAGACATTGTGCTGGTAATGCAAAGAAAGGCAAGAGTCCCTGTTCACAAGGAGTTTACCCTCCAATGGGGGTGGTGGAGATAACACATAAAAAGAAGCTGAAAAGAGGAAAAGGGGAGACTACTTGGGACAATGATGGAGCAGGAGAGGAGAGTTCCTGAGCTGATTTCATCTTGCAGAACGATGAGTTTCTGGAAATCTTGAAGTGCAGAAAAGTAACCGAGTGAAAAATCAGTGGAGTGTCAGAGAGGCAGCTTGGGAGGAGTGGGATGAATACTGGATTTGGAGGTAGGAGGCTGAATTTTGAATCCAGGCTCTGACCCAGCAATTACCCTCATTTTATAGCCGAGGGAGTGGAGCCTGAGAGAGGATAAGTGACTTGCCCACGGTCCCATAGCTAGTAAGGGGCATAAAGCCAGAACTTAAACCCAGGTCTTTTGGCTTCAAGTCCAGTGGTCTCTTTCCCTTGCCACATTTGCCTTTCTCATCACCATAAGTCATGCCTATGAATGAAAATAACGGAAGGATTCACTTAAAAAAATCAGCTGGTTGAGAACTTAGAATTTACTCCCAAGGAATGGTTTATTCTGTTAAGGGTAGGAGGTGTTTGTTTATAATTTCCTTACTCCGTTTTGATGCTCTTGCCTTCTAAATCTAAAGGTTTATATTGCTCATTGGAGGGTGAAAACAGGAGGCTATATTTTTAAGTATGAGATTTTAGGGTCATCTTTAATGAAAACCGTGTAGATCTACAATATGCCTGGTGTCTTTTTATAGACTCGCCTGCATGTTAAATACATTGTACGAATCAGAGGATTAGGATGGAATTTATAAACAAGGTAAAAAAAAGGATGTATTTATAGATTTGCTTCCTTTCTATATCTCATTTGGGGCATTTCTATCTCTTCAGATGTAGCTGGCCTATAAAGGTGAACATTATAACATTCAAATAAATTCACATTTTTTTTTCTTCGTCTAAGAAGCAGAGGAAATTAGGTATTGGGGGAAAAGAACAGCGACCATTTTAATGGTCAAAGGAAAAAAAATACCAACAACCCCATGATTAGGTTATTTTAAATTTTGGAATAGAGTTGATTTCATGTATATGATGATTTCCTGAGCCTGTATTTTGTGGATGTTTTTGTTAATACAAAAACCCACAGCTGGAATGTTGTGTCTGTATTTCCTACACCCCCTAAATGGGAGGTCTGTGGCATTGAGGGTTTGGGAAAGACTTTCCTTCCACGGGGACCTCAGGAAGGCATTTTGGAATGTCGGCTCCTCTGTCCCTCCAAGAGTTCTATGATGTCTAAATGAGAGCCAGGGACGAGAATGGTTTTAGTCCAGCTTTAAAGCCCAGGTACGGACATTTAAGTGGTAAACAGAGAAGCATTGCTTTTAGAATGGAAAGGAGATTTAGAATTATATAGCAATTATATAATAGAGCCAGGAGGGACTTTAGAATCATAGTCTTAAGAAGTGGAAAGATTCCATCCAGTCTAACCTGTACATGTCTCCTCCATAAAATCCTTGACAAATGACCATGCAAGCTCTCTTGAATTCCCCCAGTGAGAGAGAAACCATGACATCTCCAATGCAGCACATTTCATTTTTACAAAGCTCTTAGACCAGTGAAGCCTAGTGGGTAGAGTGCCATACTTATAGTTGTCCTGGGTTCAAATTTTATGTCAGGTGCTTTCTGGCTCTGTGACTCTGGGAAAGTTATTTCATCTTTCTGAGTAATCAGTTCTCCCCTTCTGTAAAATGGGCATAATAATAGCATTTGGCTCCCAGAATTGTTGTGAGGATCAACTGTGATAATAGAGGTAGATTGCTTTTCAAATCTTAAAGACTCATAGAAATGTGAGTTCTGATTGTTAGTGAGTTTTTCCTTACATCAAGCCTAAATCTGCCTCCTTGTAAGTGTTTGTGATTCTAAGGTCCTTCCCACCCATCGTACCTATTTCTACCTTCTTTGACTGAATGGTATAGAGGTTTAAACCCTCTTCTATATGATAGCCATCCACATATTGGAAGGTAGTTGCCTTATTTTCTTTAAGCTTTAACTCTTCTTTCCTCAATTTTAGCACCACCAGTATCTTTAACCAATCTTTGCATGGCATGAACTAGTCCTTAGAAGTAGTTATGTGGTACATTGGATAGAGGAAGACCTGGATTCAGATCTGACTTCAGACAATTACTAGATGTGTTACGCCTTGGGGCGACTAGGTGGCACAGTGAATAGAGCACGGGTCCTGGACTCAGGAGGACCTGAGTTCAAATCCGGCCTCAGACACTCTACACAAAACTAGCCACGTGACCTTGGGCAAGTCACTTAACCCCAATTGCCCTACCTTCCCCCCTCCAAAAAGCAGAAAAAAATAAAAACTAGATGTGTTACCCCTGATACTTAATCGCTGTCTGCCTCAGTTTCCTTGATTGCAAAATGGGGATAATAAAAGCATCTCCTTTCCAGGGTTGTTTGAGGATCAAACAGGACAATATTTGTAAAGTGTTTAGCACAATGCCTGGAACAAGCTAAGCATTATACAGTGTTAGATATTATTATTATAATGATGTTTGCCTCAGTTTCCTTGTCTGTAAAATTGGGATAATTATAGCACTTACCCACTAGACAGTGCCTGTCATATAGTAAGTGCTAAACATGTTACTTATTATTAGCTATTATTATTCTTTACCTGCCCTTTTTTTCTCTATGGCTTTCTTAAAATGTGAATGAAATGCTCCTGGTGGGGGCCAATCAGGAGCATCGCCTCGATGGTCTGGATGCTATATGTCCACACAGCTTAGGTTAGCATTCATTTAGTTGGCTACCATATCACACTGATGACTTGTGCTGAGCTTACAGTGAAGTCAACATGCATACATTAAGTGCCAGACCCTATGCTAAGAGCTAAAACCTCCAAATCTTTTTCATAGAAATTGATGTTGAGTAATGTCATCTTTATCTTGTACTTATGAAGTTGACTTTTTGAATTCATTTTTCCTAGAATGTCAGATCTAGATGGGGCCTTAAATTCAAAGGACATTGAAAGTCAGTATCTTATTTTACAGAATGGGAAACAGGCCCGGAAAGATAAAGTAACGTGTTTCAGAGTCACACAACAAGTTACTAGTAAACATGGGACATAGATGTGATGTCCCTTGATTTCCAAGTTTGGAAAATGCCACTGTTTTCCACCCTTTTAGTTTGTGTCCTGGATGTCAGGAAATAATTAGACCGGGAAGGAACATTATTTTACTCAGAAGCACACAATGCTATCCTTTATAAATGATTAAATGATTTAGTCCCCCTCCCTGTGTGCCTCCATTTGGACTGCATGTAAGCCCCTTCTAATCACGATGTTATTCCATTATCCTAGGGTACTGTTGTCAGTTTTGAGGCCTTTGTTATTGGGGGAAAGAGGGTTGAGGCAGAATTGCCTGGGGAACCTAGGGAAAATCACTTGTCCTTTCTGGGCCTCAGTTTCCTTTTATCTGATGGAGGGAAGATAACTGAGCTTGAGGAAAATAGAAGGGATAGGGATAATGAAGAAAGAGAATAATTTTTTCTCCAAAATGACTTAGAGCTATTACTGAATCCATGTTGTATTGAGGGAGAAGGAGGAAAAAAATACCACAGCTTAATTTAATTCAAAGGACATTTATTCAGCACCTTTGGTGCACCAAGGCACTATTAAGTAGAAAGGATCTAAGCCCTGGCATGGGACTACGAAATAACAGATAATCAGTAGCTGATAAAGGACACATGAACCTGTAGCAACTTTATTAATACAGAAGAATTAAACCTTATGGGAACATAATGAACTGAGGATTCTGACATTAACTAGTAGAAAGACAGAGTTAGGATCATCTCAACAATTCTAATAGTGTTTGAGACTGTAGCCTGCAAAACAGATTGTGTGATGCCCAAGTTGCTTTTAGAATAAAGCCTTTAAAGTTCATAATAATCTATCTCCAGTCTCTCTTTCCAACCTTGTTTTGGAAGACCCCCTTCCATGCACCCCCTTGTGCATAGACCAGCTAACTACTCAGCGTTGTCTGACCATTTCTTGCATTCTCCTGACTTCTCTCACATCATTACTTCTGCCTGGAATGAACTTCTTTTTCTCCCTTCCTTCTCTCTGACAATCTCCACCTGTGTCAGGGCTGCTCATACTTCAAAGATGAGGTCTGGTGATACTTTGATGGCATGGAGTTTATTCCAGTCCCCTTCCACAGATCTTTCCTAGCACATTGTTTGTACCCCTTTTAAGGATTTATCACAATTCTATTTGGTATTATACTTATTTATGTGTATATCTTATTTCCTCTATTATATGTCAAGTGTCTTAAGAGGATGTACGGTTTTATTCATTTTTGAATTTCCTTAGCACCAAGCATAGGGACAGGCAGATGATAATGTTTCAATTAAGGATTGTTGAATTCATTTTGGAAGAATTTTGGAAAGGTAGGGCAGGGCTAGAATAAGGACTCTTCAGTACCAATCATATGTGCATGTGTGTGTGTGTGTGTGTGTGTGTGTATCTATATATCTATTTATTTATTGCTTTGATCCTATAACAATCAGAAATCACTGTGGTGTAGAGAATTGGGTGGGGAATAAGGAGGTCTGGCTGTCATCCTGGCTCAACCACTAGCTTTTTGTGATATCATTTAGGCAAATCATTTTCTCTCCCTTGGACCCAGTTTCCTCTTCTGTAACATGAAAGGGGTGGACTAAGTGATCTCAGGGTCTCTTCTGGCTCTGCCACCACATAGTTGAAAGCTCCTTCCAGCTCTGACATGATGTGTTCAGTGATCCTGAGGTACCTTCCAGCTCTGACAGTCTACATTCTGATTCTAAGACCTCTTCCAGCTCTAGCAATCTAGAATTCTAAGATATTTGTGTTCACAGAGCATGATGAAACAGGCAGCTCTGTAAATAAGTGTGGTTCCATAGTGCCTTCTTTACTAAGTTAGGTACAAGTTCTCAGAGGGAAGGACTTGCAGTTCTGTTTTTTAATTACCCCCTGCATCAGGAGCTGACATTCCCAACAGAGGAACCATACAGATCTTTGAAATGTTATCTTTGCCTTTTAAAAGTAAAAGCTGATACTTTCAGTGGGCGGCATTCCCACTATCAGACATTTGGTTGAATCGTAAAAATTACTTCCCACCCAGCTTAATACATTTTTTTTTTGACAGTATCGGGTGCGTTAGGAATGAAATTTCACCATTTTGTAGCCAGCTCTTCCATTTTAATGGCCAGACTATTTCGAACAGAAGGTATTGTGGGAATGTCTATGCAAATCACTAGTGTCTTAGGGAAGCTGCCTGCTGAACACTGAAGCTGCATTTTGGAAGGAAGCAAAAAGGAGCTTGGATATGCATGCCATCCTCTTCCTGAAGGACCAGGTGCTAGGCCTCCGTTCTTGCTTCAGGTCTGCTATTACCTCACTCTGTGACTTTGGGCAAGTCATTTTCACATTCTGGGCCACAATTGCTTCCTCTGTAGCATGAAGGGGATGGGCTCAATTGGAACCTAGTTAGTATCTGCTTTTGCAGACTTCATAAGGTTTGGATTGAGATTTCACATACTTTAAAATTGTTCGGCCATTTTAAGCCATGTGTAGTTGCCTATACTATATAGACTCCAGCATTTAGCCCAATGCTTGGCACATAGTAGGCATTTAATAAATGTTTATTGACTGACTGACTTCAGTTTTAGCATCATTTAATTTTGAGGGGCTTGTATAACTTCTCATTTAGATTTGGGGACGGTTACAGGCAGGAAACTCAGCTCCAAAAAGTGGGACCAGATGAAGAATTTTTTCTTGGCCACGGCAATGCATGAAGACCCTCTACAGAGGCATGGAGTAGCTGTGATATGCATTGGCAGAGGGAATAACTACACTGATGAAATGAAATTAAAATAGCTGACATTTAAATAGTACTTTAAGATTTGTAAGATGCTTCCTACAAAACCTTCTGAGATAGTGGTAGAGCAAGGATAATTATCCCCATTTTGCAGATGCAGAAATTAAGTGCAAAGTTCTTTCCCAGTGCCCCTTTGAGATTCATAGTGGTAAGGGCTGTCATTTCTGTTTCATAGTAGTGGTCAGTCTTTTCTTAACGTTTCTATGTGCCAGGCACTGTGCTAAGCACCAAGGATGCAAATAAAAGCAAAAAAAAAAAAAATGCATTCCTGCATTCAAGTAACTCATAGTCTAAAGGTAAACTCATTTGCCCAGGGTCACACATTTATGAGGTGTCAAGGAAGGTCAGGTGAGTGCAAGGCCTGTATTCTCTTCCATCACATTCTGTTGACAGAGACGGTTTCATTTTTGTTTTTACTTCTAATACAGACTCTTGGTACATTGTATTTACTTAACAGATGCCTGGAGGATGGAGTTGAGTATCAATCAACAGTTTGTGTGAAAAATATGTGGAGATTTTAGTGGACTTTGAGCTCAATGTACATAAAAAATGAGACATGGCATCCCCCAAGCTAATTTTTTTTCAATATTTTTTTTCAATACCATAATATTTCCATGGATCCACGGACCTCGTTGATGCAGATATTTTCTCAATCAATAGATATAGTGACACATTCACACTTTCTGAGTTAATTCTTATCTGATTTCTCCAAATACAGCTACCAACATGCTCGAGGACTTCTTTGAGGGCTTTTCCTATTTCATGAGTACCAGGGCAGTAGTCAGGCTACCTGGAATCTCTCCCTCTTACTCAGTTCTCTCCTTCCAATCATATATATGCTAGATATCTTTTATGCCATTTCTTACATATAGATCATCCCTGAAGATAAGTTTAATCAGTCAGCAAGCATTTTTTACATATTATGTCACATACAATTTACATACACATATATTATATGTTACATTTTAGGCCATTATAGACTAATTTCTTTGGAGGTTGTGGTGTTCTAAGATTCACAACCATACAACACCACAATGATAGTGTTTTATGAATTAGTATGTATTCTAGAGTTGGCCTTAGCTGCTATGTCTGTCCACTTGGCAGGAAAATCAAGTGTTTGATGGCTGAAGCAATATCTGGGCTCTCTTGGGAGAACATTTGTATTTAAAAATATTTATTTGTTTGTTTTGTTGGGATACTACTCGAGATCTTCAAAAATATTATCCAATTTCCCAAATATGGTCCAATCCTTTCTATTCCTTTCATTTGATTCTGGGCTCTGCATGTTATCCTCTTTTGTTTCTTACTGATGTATTAACTCAGTGGACTCAAGCATATGTCCCCTGGTAGGGACAATGGACATTTTAAATAATTTTTTTCCCCATATGTATTGTTAGGCTGATCTCTTTAGAGTAATGAGGGACTTCCTTGAGAAGGCCTAGTGTTGTTCTCAGACTTAATACCATTATAGCAATGTCATCTGTAAACAAGAATCTTTAGAGAACTTCATCACTTGTAGGGACCTCTCTTCCATTTGGGGCTTGGGCAAGAGATCCATGGTGAACATCTCTGGGGAGCATATGGCCTCTGTTTTATGTGTCATTTTATGTTAAGAGTTAAGTGATTAATTTGCAGAGTTCTCTCTGTAGTTGTATTTGTCAAACAATTTTGTACAATCTTAATAAAAGCTTGAGAGGAGGAATGGATTTAAAACTGGATTTTGCTCTGAGTTAAAGGCTTTATTTGTAATCAACAAACAATAAATAATGCAATATCTTAAGCTTTACACATATCAGCCAATTGTGAGACTATAAAGATATAGACTGATATTGGAACTTATTTATGAAAACCTAATCATTCCCTTTGTGTGTGTATCTCTCTCTCTCTCTCTGCATACATATATGTATATATGTGTACATATCTATCCAACTATCAAGGATGTTCAGCTTGGGTATATGTGTATAATATTCTCGTTAATATTTTGTAAAGATGAAAGTCACTATATGGGCCGGTAGATATTGACTTACTCTCAATTGCCTCTTTGAAGATAGCAATATTATCTATGATTTTTCCCCCTTTATTCTTTTATAAGATAAGACATTTTGTAAAAGTATCCCTCAATGATTTTAAGTTTGAATTTCTAGCACAGATTTTCTTTTTGTGTGCTTGGCCTACTCTAGCTGTTCTTTCTGCCTTTGTCTTTTTAATTACGTGTCCTTTCTAATTTAGAGACTAAAACACATTAAAACACATTAGGGACTAAGATGTTATTGGCCAAATGTAGTGGTCTACCATCACTGGTGGGTAGGAAAAAAAACCCCAAAACTTGAAATGTGGATAAGTCTGTACCATTTTCTGTTTATTTTTTAAAAATTTGTTTGTTTTGTTTTTGGTCTTTCTGAATGTTTCATCTATGAATGTACTTCAGATGATATGGCTTAGTTGGATCTCATGCCAAAGTTTTTGTAGACTTGTTTTTATCTCTAATTCTTTTAAATGTTTTATGAGATGATTATGTTCTTACTCTAAGATTCACATTTACCATCATCCCCTGTAGTGTTTTATGAATTAGTTTGTATTCTAAATCAGGGCTGCCCCTAGCTCCTCTGTCTCTCTACTTGGCAGGAAGAACAAGATGGTTGAAGTAGTTTAGGGACTCTTTTCCCCTTCTTGTTGCGTACATTCCTTTAAACTCCAGGAAATGATAATAAACAGGGTCAATATCTTTGTCTCTTTCCATTTCCCATTTTTCAAGATATTGTTGCCTTGTTTAACCCTTGGATAGTGGGAGCAAAGATCAAAGCCTCATTAAAATAGAGGAAAAGATAAATATGAGAATAAGTCTAATAGTGTTCTAGTCTGTATTAATTGAGCCACAGATTATAGAATATGTGAAACAATGATCTTTTTGTACACTATGCTGGTCAAATCACATCTGGGGAAAAATTCAGCTCTGAAGTTTAGTATTTTTAATTTTGAAATCCTTTCCTGCTATGACATTCTATGGTTCTCTGATTCCTCGTTCTGCCCATGTAGAACTTAAATGCTTCAGAAATGAGATTTCTTTTTCAAGTAACAGAACAAATCATTGTTCTCCCTCCTATCTCTTTGACCCTGCCCTCCCTTCCATCTCCAGCCACTCCCCCCACCCCACTCTGTACCCTAGTGGCCTGCAGTCTCTCTGAAGACGAAAAGTCAAAACTCCAAGCTTGCCCTTAGAGCCTGAACACACCCTGTTTGTTTTTTGCAATTGTTAAACTGGCCACCCAGCCTGTGAGACAATGCAGACCTGCTGCTTACTGTCCCCTGGCAAGCTCAGAGGCCCCAAATTAGTACCTTATGGTTTCTAGCTGGGATATAACATAGAATAAAATGTTAGAGCAGGACGGGGCCTAAGAGTCATAGAATATAAAATGTCTGAACTGGAAGGGACATTCAGATCACAGAACTATAGATTCAGTTGGAAGGAATCTTAGAATCATAGAACATAGAAAATTAGAGCTGGAAGTGACTTTAGAATCATTGACTTATAATAATTATAATAATAGTTAACATTTATATAACATTTTAAAGTTTGCAAAGAGTTTTACAAATATGATCTTGCTTTATCTTCACAACAACTCTGGGAAATTGGTGTTTATTATCATACCCATTTTACAGATTAGGAAATTCTGGCAAACAGAGGCTTTCCTAGGGTTACACAGTTAATAAACATCTGAGGCAAAAACTGAACTCAGGTTGTCCTAGCACCACGTCTAGTAATCTTTCCATCCAATGCCCTACCTTGCTGACCCGTAGAATGTTAGAAGTGGAAAGGGCTTTAGAGATCACCTCTCCTAACCCTCTTATTTAATAGGATGAGGAAAGGTCCTAAATGGCCAAGTGATTTGCCCAAGCCCACCTGATGTGGCAGATAGAGCACTAGCTCTGGATTCAAAGGAGCTGGGTTCAGATTCTACCTCTGAGACTTATCGGTAATTTGAGGCAAGTCACTTAACCTCCTTGGACCTCAGTTGCTTCATCTGTAAAGTAAATGGGTTGGACTGGAAGACCTCTGAGGTCCTTTCCAACTCTACCATGACACAGCTAGTCACACACTGTACAGTTCAGAAATTCTGGCTTTCAGCCTTGTGTTTTTTCTAAAACATGTGGCTTTTTCTACTCTTTCACTCAGTTCCCCAGTTTTAAGATGGATATTTTCAGTTGGGGATGTAATTTCTGTCCATGGAGCATAGTGAAGCTCAATGAATTCAACTGAACAAACACTTTTAATTGTTTCCCAAGTGCCAAACTCTGCATGTTCCAATATAGGAAATATAAAGAAGAATAAGAAATTGTCTCTGCCCTCTTAGAGGAGCTTAGAGTCTCATTTGGGTAGAGAAAAAAATAAAGTTCATCAATACTAGATTTAAATAACTATTCAAGACAACAGTACAAGAGATGTCACAGTCAGTACACGACTAATTGTCAAATATGTAGCACAGATAATAAGCGTTGTAGGAGTTTTGAGGAGCTGTTGTGTAGGAAGAGGAGGATTTTGACATAAGTGCAAAAGATCTTCCATCTTTGGTGGAAGATGTTGAACACCACTGCTACCCCCAATGGCTAAGACTGAACTGTTTCATGGCGGAGGCAGCACACATGAGCTTCTGCCTTGACCTTAAGAAAACTGTTGGATGTTTTTCCTTTTTTTCCCCTTGTCTGAGACTGCTACTCACCAGCTATACTTTTAGAAACACAGGAATTATCCATTAGCAGGATTCAAAATGTTACCAGGGAAGGAGACAATTATTGGATACTAACACTTGGTTCAAACCACAAGCAAAGCCATAAATGAGCAGGGATTGGGAGAGTAACAGGCAGTGGTAGTTTTCTAGCCATTAGAGAAGTAGCTGGGATCTAGTGTTTGCCATCTTCCATTGAACTTATATAAAAATCCTTGTTTTCCTACATAGTGGTCCAAGGACCACTCTCTCTCTCTCTCCCTCTCCAAAGTCTATGTCCATGTCTGTCCTTTCAGTTGTGTTCAACTCTTCATGACCCCATTTGGCATTTTCTTGGCAAATACTGGGGTGGTTTCCCATTTCCTTTTCCAGCTCATTTTACAGATGAGGAAACTGAGCCAAACAGGATTGAGTGACTTGCCCAGGGTCACATGGCTAGTAAGTACCTGAGACTGGATTTGAACTCACAAAGATGAGATTTCCTGACTATAGGCCTGGCATTCTACCCACTGCGTCAAATAGCTACCCCTAGAAAATCTTATACCCACTCCCAAACGCAAGTGTTTTCTCCGCCCTAAGCTTTTCTAGCTTTTTGTCTGGATCCTCACTTTGTCCCATCATACCTTTTATTGCATTGTCTTTAAACATGCCAGTTCTTGCTTTGCCCTCTTGTCCCCACTAGAATATAAGCTCTTCTTGGACAAGGATTGTCATTTTTTATCTGTACCCCCAGCATGTAGCCTAGCACACATTAGGCACTTAAAAATGTGCAGAATTGAACTGAAGTTAGTTTGAACTGAATTCAAGATCTCAGCCTCTTTGGCACAGCATTCTAATGAGCAGAGCTAACTGCACACAGATGTGGTTGTGTGATGAAAGAGATGATCATAAGATTTTTGCTTTTGCTTGTGGTCTGAACCTAGCTCCAAGTGCTAGAATTCCAAAATTGTCACCTTCCCTGGTAACATTTTGAATCCTGCTGATGCATAATTCCTGTATTTCCAAATGTATACCTTGTGAGTAGCAGTCTCAGGCAAGGGGAAAAACAAAAAAGAAAAACATCCAACTGTTTTCCTAAGGTCAAGGCAGAAGTTCATTTGTGCTGCCTCCTCCATGAATCAGTTCAATCTAATAAACAGGGACTGAGGGTCCACCATGAGCAAAGCCCTTTGCTAATGTTCACAGACTCTTCAGCTGTATCAGAAGAACCCAGGCTATGGCAAGTCCCACCAATATCTGAGTCTGGACCTGGTAGTCAATCGCATCTCTACCATGAGAGAACATATAATGAGCATGTCCTCTGATGTATGTAACATAAGATGTTAACATTGAAGTGGAGATTAGAGATAAAATAGCCCAACCTCTTTATTTTACAGAGGAAGAAACCGAGGGCCAGAGAGCAGTGACTTGCTTAAGGTCACACAGTGACTTAGCAAGAAAATGAAATATAAAACCCTCTGCTTTTCAGGGTAGGACCCTAGCCATTACACTAAGTTCAATCAAATTCCACTCTTCTCTGTATATTGAATCCAGGGTTTCAAAAAAAAATCTTTATTTGGTTATTTTGGTGAAACAAAAAGCAAAAAATATAAGCTCTATGGGGTTCAGACAAACCAACTGCCTGCATAAGTGAATTTTTTTTTTCTTTTTTAACTGGTTGTGAAACTCTTGGGAATTCTTTGGTCCACAGCACTCAGAACTTTCATTTCTCTTTCTCCTTTTGGACAACTGCCTGAATAAGATGGAGAATTTCAAAGACAAGATGAAATCCTGTTGAGAGACTCCAAACCAAGATCAAAGGTTGGGAAGTGGTGGGGTTGGGGGAGGAGGGAGATCCTGTAACACAGGTATTAAAAGAGAAGATTTATGGGCCCAAGTTATTCTGGATGTCTGATACAGGATGAATATGGAGGCACCTCCTGAAGAGATGAGATACTCTCATATAATTGAAGTTGTACTGGAGTCGTTCTTGTCAGTAGAAACATGATATCTGCTCCATTGGATGAGTGAGACCCTAGTAATGATAATGTAATAACAGCTAGCATTTATATAATACTTTAAGGTTCGCAAAGTGTTTTGCATGTTGTTGTTTGTCATTATTCAGTTGTTTCAGGCAAGTCTGACTCTTTGTGACCTCATTTAGGGTTTTCTTGGTAGAGATACTGGAGTGGTTTTCTATTTCCTTCTCCAACTCATTTTACACATGAGGAAACTGAGGCAAATATGGTTATTGTCTAGGGTCACACAGCTAGTAAGTGTATGAGGTTAGATTTGAACTCAGGTCTTTCTGAATCCAGAGTTAGCACTCTATCCGCTGTGCCACCATTTGCTTCCTATAACTCTGGCGGAGACCTTTGAGATCGGTAGCTTCGCTCTTATATTACAGATGAAGAAAGTGAAGTTCAATGTAGGGAAGTTATTTTTCCATATTCACACAGGTAGTAGAGCCTGCATTTAAGCCCAGGTCTTCTGACTCTGAATCCAGAAATCGTTCCACTCTGCCATAACTGCTAATCTTCACATGAGAGACACAAGTGATCTATGCCAAGACTTTCTTGGCAAGTGGCCAATCAGTCGCCATTGTGATTGTTACAACAACCAAATGAGGCAGGTAGTATAAGCATCATTATCTCCACTTTCCAGAGGGTGGCAGAGAGAACTTATAATCAGGGAGACCTGGTTCCAGTCTTGCTTCTGATCCTTCATGGGTAAAGTCACATCCTCTTGAGCCTTTGTTTCCTCATTTGTAAAATGGGACAACCTCACTATTAGCATTGTTATCACATAGCTTTTTATAAGGCTCAAAAGAGATAGTATCTATTTTAAAAAACCACTTAACATATATTGCAATACTATATAAATGTCAATTATCATCATCACCATTATCTCATTCTCATCTTTCTTGATGAGATTCTGATAGAAACGATCTAAGGAAAGTGAACCATCCTGACTATTATTCCTTTGTATTTAATGTTCTGCAGACTATTGTGCCTTTTTTTAACTGCATAAAAGTGTTAGTATGTAAGCTCCTTTCAGAAGGCTCACTGTGAAACATCTTTGGGACAATTTCAGAAGCAGACAGAATGACAAGAATGGCATGCCATGCCTCATTCTGTTCCATGTGATTTAAAAATCTTCCACTCAAAGCACTGGACCAGGAGTCTGGTAGGCCCAAGATCAGATTTTAACTCAGACCCTTATTAGCCATGTGATCCTGGGCAAGTCACTTAACCTTTGTCTGCCTCAGATTTTTCACATGTAAAATGGGGATCATAATGGGACTAACCTCCCAGGGTTTTTTTGAAGATCAAATTAGATAACATTTGTAAAGCACTTTGTAAATCTTAAGGTGTTATTAAATGCTAGAGATCATTATTATTTGGAAAGCTTCCACATTCCACATTGTTTGGAATATTTGCTAAGGAGGCATTTAGTAAAATGTTCTTATATTTTTATGGCTCGGTGTTGTTCCTAGGCCACTGTGGACAACAGTTCCATTTATAGAAATGGTTCTGTTGCAGCAAGTTTATGGTTAATGACCCTAGAATTTTTTGAGGAGATTTGTATTTATTGTGAGAGGATTTGTTGTCTGTTAGTTTATGAAGGATGGGGAGCTTGTGGGTATATAATTCTAGCTTCTTGAACATGCCTTTTTTCGAATCCTGTAGATCCTCAATTATTTCAACCATCAACGATATATTTCAACAGTTTTCACCAGTGCATTTTGCTCTTTTTATTTTTGTGGGGGTAAGGGGGAAATATACAAAAGAGTGCTATTGCTTTGACTGTCCTCTATTATCAAGCTGATCATTGCTATGGTTTCAAGTAGGGTCATCCTATAATCTGATAGTGTCTAGTTGATTTCATAGATTTAAGAGAGTATCGTTTCACACTGTCAGAGACACTGACCCAAATAGTGTCACTGCCAGAGTCCAACTGGCCAGCATTTCAGGAGTTCCTGCCAGGCCTTCATGGCTACTGGAGTGGTCTCGGGTCACTACATATCACCCAGGCTGGCATTCCTCTACATTTCTGGTGTACTTTCCAAATCTGTCATGGTCCATTTTACAGTTCTGAAAGTGTACATTAAGACTGGTTTTGTATCTGGGCTAATTGTTTTAAACCTACTCTTCCCATCCACCTTTGATTTTGGGATTTCAGTAAGTCCCTTATTGTATTCAGCCACCGTTTTATTCTTAGAGAGCTTTATACTTGATATGACTTGCCTAGAGGAGACCAAGGTATTTGTAGTTATTGCCTTCATACATTAGCTCAATGTGACATCCAGGTTAAAGCTCAAAGCCTTCATTCTCTATTTTTTCCTTTGTATACATTAACAAGTTTGTATTTATCAAGTCTAAATGACATTTTGATACCACTGGAGAAAGATTATATTAGATGAAGAAACTGTTTAATGTATTTTTTTTAACAGAACTATATAACTCATATCAGCCATAAACCCTGTGTTTAACAAAATATTTTGGTTCAACCCCCTCTTTAATTTGGAAGCCATACTGACTTCTGTTTAGGAGAAATGATAATGGATTTAAGCTAGGCAGAACCATAATGTTCCTCCAAAATGTTATGTTTTACACTAATTCTTTTCCATGTGGACATCAAGTACTCAGAAGAGTTCCCACTATATTTTGGTCTATTTTTTATATTTTCTATACATAAACAAGCCTCGATGAAACACAGACTTTGCAGCAATCAGCAAAGGCAGCAAAAATGTTATTGTGCTCTTGGAAAACTTTTTCAATAATTGCTGAATTGATAATAGTTTGCTCTTTATAACCCTGGACTTTTTGCTCCTTAATTAATATATTTTTTGTATTTTAGAGATTTTTTTAGTGATAAAAGCTGTAATGCCTTTGCATAAAGGACATGAACATGTCAGGGAGCCTATATCTGGTGGGCTTTCTGGTAATCTCCTATTTTGGTTAACAGGTATGTGATACTTTCTCATAAGAAAGGTGGGATCAGGATTTGTTGGGGAGGAAGCTGGTAAGGTGCTTTGCTAGTAATGCATGAACCACTGGGAAGTGTTTTGAGCCAATAATTATGGATCTTATCTGGCCACACTGCTTTTTCCTTTTGCAAAAAAAAAAAATAGAATTTCAGTTGCCTTCCCCATAGTAACTGTTCTGTTGTTCATTATATTCGTGGAGAGTATATTTCTATTTCTCCTTTGTTCCAACTTGTATTTTCATTGTGCTAGACTTTTTGAGACCCAATAGAATCTCAGAAATTTTCAACATTACCCTTATATGATAGTTTATTTTTTTTACCACTGATTTCTTTACTTCTCAAGCCTAGATAGCAAAATTTTTGACTGATGTTGTGTTATTTCATTCTTTGTGCTTATATTGCTTTATCTTCATGACTTTTGCTTTAAATTTCTGATTAAGGGAATTTAGGATATTTGATATAAATGTCACATATATATATATCCTAAATATAAAAATATAAATATTTAAAAAAAGGTGGTGCAATGGATAGAGTACTAGACCTGGAATCAGGAAGACTCATCTTCCTGAGTCCAAATCTGTTTTCAGACACTTACTGGCCATGTGACCCTGTGTAAGTCACTTAAAACCACCTCAGTTTCCTCATCTGTAAAACAAGCTGGAGAAGGAAATGGCAAAACACTCCAGTATCTTTGCCAAGAAAAACCCAAATGGGGTCATGAAGAGTTGGACACCACTGAAAAAATAACTGAACTCACATGATAAACACGATATTGCTTTTGTTTTCTAGATTTCTTTAGTGCATATTTCTCTTCCTTCCTCCCTCCCTTCCTTTCTTTCTTCCTCC